>NC_137810.1:83658109-83910746 GCF_963921795.1 Nannobrachium achirus
CTAAATGAAGGATAGTGGAACAGATCCTTAGGTCTTTATAGATCCCTAACTCTTTAAAATGAAACCAAATGGACGAGCGTGGGCAGTCGATCTCATGCGGTGCGTGAGTGGTCCCCCATCGGCGGGCCCGCGCGGCCAGAAGAGAAACTCCTCTGTGCGGTCTTTTGCACGCGCGACTGTGCGCAAGCGATTGTCTATTTTCATCATTAGGCCCTACGTGCTGTAAAATGCCAACTGCATTTTAAATGCAACGGTATAAACTATATATAAATCGTGGAATTGCATGCCTAGTATGCAGAGGCTATTAAGCAGATATATAGGTCTAAGGGTCCATTTGGTTACAAACTCAAATATGTAATTGTTTGTCATATTCTTTAATTTGTTAAATAGCCCATATGTGTTGGCTTGCATGCACATGTTGGGAATATAGATATTTTATTGTAGGCCTATTTATTGTTTGGCACAATATTAATTGACTTTGCATGAAGAAATTCTAAATATACATGGTCGGATGGCATTTTTCCAGGCCGAAAAAAGCATCCCAAATAGGCTAGATAAGCAAAGATTTACACCATGGTCGGAGGTGACAGAGCGAACTTGCAAAGCGCAACGGCTTTAGTGGTCACAGCTGTAATATGTTAATCGTGAACATTAATTGCCTGACAGCTGTAGGTTGCTCATCACTTATATTTGAGAACCTGATCTATTCTATAGCCTATTCATTTCAAATGATGTAGCAGCAGAATGGGAGATCGTTTTCACGTGATGTAAGCACAATGGGAGGTTGTTTTAACGGCACCGTTTTACTTTTAACGTCATATAGGCGCATATTGGGAGGTCGGAACATCAGGACCTCCCTTGAAACGAAACAGGTGAAACGTCTCTTTAGTCCGACCTGGCCGGACCAACGGGAGGTCGGTCCAAAGGGAGGTCGGACCACTGCGTGCTCCCCCTGCAGGCTACCACTGCATTTATATTTTTACATTACATAAAAGAATGCTTCCACATAGCAATACAATCCCTTTTATCCCCATCAATATTATATAATTATATTAATTTGTAGGCTACACTCTGAGTTACATATACCATCAGGATCCATTTGATTCCAAAATAGGCCCTATCATTTATCTGAGGGCTATAATATTTAATACATAGATAGATAGATAGATAGATAGATACCTTTATTATCCCAAGGGGGAAATTTAGTTGTCCAGTAGTAGCACAGCAGTATACAGTTATTTACAAAGTTACAGAGACGTAAGAAAGATAGATAAGAGGGGAAAAAAACAAAACAAAGACAAGAGCAGTACAGTACCAATAAGGAGAAGGTGCATCAATAGAGGGGGGCGAATAATATATAAGTATATATACATAAAGTGTCTTGCAAAAGAGACCATAGCAGTCAATGCTAGTTAGTGCAAACAAGTATCTCACTGTCATTGTTAAACAAAGCAAAAATACTCAGAAACTACCAACACTAACAACCTAATAGTGCAGTGTCAAAAATCAGTGCGAAAAAACGAAGAAACTAGGAAGCGTGTCACCGCAAGGCGCACCTGAGCACTCTTCCTGGAAGGTCCTTAGAGTTCAAAGTCAATACAGCAATTGTTCCTTAGAGTCAATACAGCAATGGTTCCGAAGTCTAAGTTAGGAAGGGAGACCTTTTCAAGCGTCCGTTATGTGTCTCGTTGTACAGCTTAAGGGCAGCCGGTACAAAAGATTTTCCTAATCTCTCACATCTCCGTACTGGGTAGGTAAAGCGGTCGTTTCCTCTCTTACTCCAGTAACTGGTGATCTCTAGATGGAGGGGGTGGGAGGAGTTCTCCAAGATGGAATCTAGCTTCTTCCCAGTGCGCACCCTGGTTACTTCCTCCACCCCCTGCAGAGAGGACCCAACGACAGAGCCAGCTTTCTTCACCAGTCTGTTTAGGTTAAACGTGTCACCTGCTCTGTTGTTGCCACCCCAGCATGTTATGCCAAAAAAGAGGACACTTGCCATGACAGACTGATAGAACATCTGTAGCATCCTATTGCACACCCCAAACGATCTCAGTCTTCTCAGGAGGAACAGCCTGCTTTTCCCCTTGCTGTGAATCGCCTGCGCGTTGTCCGACCAGTCCAGTGAACTATTCAGGTGTACTCCGAGGAATTTGTAGTTATCCACGAGCTCAACCACCTCACCGTTAATGGTGCTTGGCACCGGGGGGACTCTCTTGGAGGTGCGGAAGTCCACCACCATCTCCTTAGTCTTGCTTGCGTTGAGCTTGAGATGGTTGTCCTCGCTCCACTGCACAAAGTCCCTAACCACACCATCGTGCTCAGCCGTGTTGTCACCCGAGATCTTGCTGATCACTACGGTATCATCTGAGAACTTCTGCAGATGACAGGTCTTGGAGTTGAAGCGGAAGTCCGATGTATAGAGAGTGAACAGGAAGGGTGAGAGCACAGTTCCTTGAGGGGCCCCCGTGTTGCTCACCAGCACATCGGACCGACAGCCCTGCAGTCTCACAGACTGTGGTCTTTCTGAAAGGTAGTCTGTGATCCATGCCACAAAGCCCTTGTCCACCCCCATCAGCGTAAGCTTCTCCGCAAGCAGAGACGGTTGGATAGTGTTGAAAGCACTGGAGAAGTCAAAAAACATAATTCTGACTGTGCTGCCCAGATCTTCCAGATGGGTGAGAGACTTATGGAGCATGTAGGTGATGGCGTCATCAACCCCAATATCAGCCTGGTAGGCAAACTGAAGGGGGTCCAGGTGATCACTGACCGCCGGTCTCAGTAGGTTCAGAACCAGCCGTTCAAAGACCTTCATGACCTGTGATGTCAGGGCGACTGGTCTGTAATCATTGAGGACCGAGGGACGGGTCTTCTTAGGCACTGGGACAATGCAGGAGGACTTCCACAGCTGTGGTATCTTCCCCGTCCTCAGGGAGAGGTTGAAGAGATGCGTGAGGGGGACAGCAAGCTGCTCCGCGCAAGCCTTAAGCACCTTAGAGTTGATGTTATCAGGTCCCGCTGCTTTCCTGGTGTTGACTTTTCCGAGTTGGCGCCTCACTTGCTCGGTGGTGAGAAACAGGGTGGGTGGGGGAGGGGGAGATAGTGCAGGGGAAGAAAGAGGGCGGCAACCGAGGACACCGTTTGACCCAGCCGCTGCTTGTTGAACATTAACAGGAGCACCGTCAAACCGATTGAAAAAACGGTTCATCTCGTTTGCCAGCTCCTCCGTGCCTGACACAGTAGAGTTGGCAGAGCCGTACCCCGTGATCTTCCTAAAACCACCCCACACTTGTCTCGTATTGTTCTCCCTCAGAGAGTTCTCCAGCTTAGCTTTGTAGCTCCCTTTTGCCTGAGCCTTGACTGTTTTAAGCTCCTCCACCACCACCCTCACGCCCTCCGAGTCACCTGCATGGAACAGATCCCTTTTTCTCTTAAGGAGGTGAATGATTTCTTTTGTCATCCACGGCTTGTTGTTAGAGAAGCAGCGAACCTTCTTAGTAGGAACACACACCTTCTCGCAGAAGCAGATATAGTCAGTGATAACCTGACAAAGGCTATCTACATCATCCCCATGTTCACTGAAAAATGATTCCCAGTCTGTCATTTCAAAATCAAATCTGAGTCTCTCCTCCGCCTCCCCCGTCCAACATTGAACCTCCCTGATGAATGGAAGCACTCTCTTCACGACAGGAAGATACGAGGGCTCCAGTTTCACCATGGAGTGATCAGAGCCACACACAGGGGGGAGCGAGACGCAACTGTATGCGTTCCTAACATTAGCATACAGGAGGTCAAGAGTGTTCTCACCTCTTGTTTTGCAAGTGACATACTGGGAGAAATCAGACAGGCCCTTAGCAACATTCACCTGGTTTAAGTCCCCGTTCAGCAGAATAAGGGAGCTAGGGTAGTGCGTCTGAAAACTGGCCACAGTAGAAAAAATAGTGTCCCGAGCTACCGCTGCATTGCCACTAGGTGGACAGTACACGGTCAACAGGACGACGCACGAGAATTCCCGTGGTAGATAAATTGGTCTAAAAACGACCCCCAGTAGTTCGATGTCTGGGTTACAAATTACCTTTTTCACTGTGGCGTGTTCTTCCCTGCACCAGGTCTTGCTAAAGTAAACAAGTATCCCACCCGCTCTTTTCATTTTGCCATTGTTTTTCACTATCTCTCGATCTGCTCTTATCATACAAAAACCATCTACAGAGATAGAGTTATCTGGACATGAACTGTTCAGCCATGATTCTGTAAGACAGATAATGTTGGCATTTTTGTATTCACTCTGAGATAACATGAGAGTTACCAGTTCGTCCGCCTTATCAATATCCTGAATTGATCTAACATTCCCCAAAAGAACAGAAGGGAGACAGTGCTGTGTAGAAGAGGGGGGGAGGGGAGGGGAGCTAGAGGGGGGGAGAGGGGGGGAGGGGAGGGGAGCTAGAGGGGTTTTTGATTCTCCACAGGGCACGCTTTTTCCCTTTGTGAATTCCACTGCTCTTCCTCCTTCCATTTCTCTTCCTCCTACCTCCAGTCTTCCTCCTACTTCCAGTCCTCAGGTAGGGAATAATGTCTTTACTGGGTAAAGAGTATTGATCCTTGAGTGAGAGAAGTTTCTCACGACTGTACTGTAGACGAGCGTCATAGTTGGACGTTCTTGTTTATAAACAAGTATGATCATAGGTAGGCTACTGCTATCATTGAACGCAGTAAATATTTTACTTTAATTACAGCATCATTAAAAAGGGTGATAATATGCTGAACGTGGCATCATTGTAATAATGCATGAGGATTTAAAATCTGGAGTCCCAAGTCACCGTTTTCTATGTATGCTTCTTCAGTCGTATTCTGACTGTTGAAGTAGATCATTAGGCTACAAGTCTGGCACGCACGCACACGCGTGCGTGTCAGAAATGTCTTTACTAATAAAGACATTTGTTCTGCTATACCAATACCACTACATTTAAACCCATATAGGCTATAAACTTTGACACCTATTGCGTCTGAAAACGTTTAATAGCCTAAATGGGGGCCTAGATATCCTCATATAATGTATGTACAATATTTATTTATATTTTATTGAACCTGCAGGGCAAATAATGTGCAGGCCTACTGTTCTACTCAGGTGGATATAGAAAGACACCATCTCAATTGGCTGCAATTTGCATTACAAGTGGAGAACACAATCTAAAAACCAAATGAGTGACAAAAGGCTGTATGAAAATTCTTATGTCTAATAGTGCTATAAGCAGATCATTACAATGCATTCGAAAAATGGGTTGGTTGTTGCCCTAAGGAGTAGCCAGATAAAACGCTATAGTCTGGTGAAATGTATTTCTTTGTGAATCTCTGGAAATGCGTTCTCATAAGAACCCAAGTCCCAAGTTATTATTAAGAGGTTAACCATGCTTTTCCCTTCCAAAGCACTGTCTGCTGTCTCAACTCACCATACTTCATGTCTGGTCTTCCACTTGTAGTAAGATTCATAGATTATGTCATTACCTAAGTAAGCAACAGTTTTAGCTCAACCAATACTTTACATTTCAACAAATATGACCCATAAAGAGCTGGCCTATGTAAAGAAATTGAATAACCAGGAAGATACTTCAACATAAATGTTTTGATGATGAAAGTCAACTCCATAGATTTAAAAAGGGAACTAGGCAATCGTACCATGCACAAATGCAAGTTTCAAATAAATGATGATATAGCCAGTGTACCTGTCGCACTTTTTATTCAAGTATTGGTATCAAGGTGTACTTAAAACAAAAAAGGGCTAGTCCCTCAAAATGTCCCTCAAGTGGTCAATCAGGCCATCCATTCCCCGGAGCACGAAGTAGGTGTCTCCAAACTCCCAGTCACGGCATTTGGGGCAACGATTGTTACCCCTAACTGCCCGCTGTACACAGGCACGACAGCCAATGATGCTGCGGCAACACGGCGCAGTTACTGGCTCTCGCATGACCTCTGCAAAAACAAATACACATATTGTTGCTTAGAATGTACATTTATTCAGCATCCAAATATCGGTTCCAAACGGACCGATAGTCTTTGTACATAATAGAGCAGAATACTTGAATATACTCCACTACTTAAAAACATGTAGTGCACAATATATACAGCAAGTATATAATACTGTATACAGTACACCTGCTCTTATGCTCACTAACTTAAAAAACAAAAACATTAACCACTTTCAACCCGATGTCCACATTTCGTGACTTTACAGGCACCAGAATAAAAGTTTGTGGATCTATTTAAAGTTAGATCATTGTCAATGTAAATTATGAAATGTGTCTAGGCATACTTGTAGATGGTACTGACTCAATACCCCACATGAACAAACTTTTTTTTAAATCTATGACACATTTACATAGTATGTACATACCCATACATATGGTGCATTTGAAGTGCTGCCTCAGCATGTGTTGGAGACAACGGCAACATGGTGACACGGTGTGTTTCCATGTACTCCGAGATCTCGTTGAGGTTTTCGCAGACAGCTGGGAGTTCCTGGGCTGCCTGGGCCAGTTCTTGAAGCTGTTCCCTCATCTCGGTAGCACTGAGGAGGGAAAATAAAAAAATATAATAATTATATATGTGTATATGTACATGTATATGTATATACACATACACATATGTATATACATTTCTATTTAGATTTCTAGCATTCAAACACAGCAAGAATTCACATTAATGCGTTTTAACAATTACCTGGTTGTCTTCCTCTTACGTCCCATGAATCCAGCATAGGCGCTCTCTTTTACAGCAATCACCCTGCTGTTGGACAGCCAGAATGAGAGTTCTAGGGAAACAATGGGCAAAAAGCATTGTTTTCAAGAGAGGTTTGTGCCTGTCATCCTTATAATTATGATAAACCTTTAACTACATCTCTCAATCAGGTGCAACACTTAAATCCAGTCCAGTAACTGCTGTAGAGAGCAGGCCTAGCACTGAAAGTTTAGCCTAGAGTTTTAAACAAAACACCACCAGGTACATTCATTAGATAATAGGGCAGAACTTCTAAAAGTATAGCTTTTAGTGCAAAGATTACATAAATTAATGATCTAAGAATCAAAGACAACTTTGTGCAGTTACCATGGGTTTCAGGAGAATCGGCAATCCTCTGCCGCTTCCAATTGAGGAGCACAACTGGCTCCTCAAGTTCCAGCTCACACTTGACCTTTAAGGCAATGCTGGTTGCATTGGCCTCATTGGCCGTGAAGCGGATGCATGTAGATGTCCCTGAATTAAAAAGACAATGGTGTTATAACCAGAGCTCCAAGTGTTTTTTATAAGCATTTTCCCTTGCATCCCTAAAAAAAATAAAACATCAAATAATCACATTTTAACTCGGCTTTAATTGATGTCTTATTAAGAAACAAGCTATTACACTGTCTATGCAGATATTTTTGAAAACTGTTCCATTAAATCTGGATACATACATCCTGTACTCTGTGACTTTTGGACGCTGGGGTGGTGGCAGCAGCAGTCCAGAGGTAGAGGGAAAGGCTGTGGGCGGAGGTGGTGGTCGCGGCACCGCCGGCACGGACCCAGCTGCCTCCGTGTTGTCGCCACATACCTTTGGGATTGAATATTAGTTTAATAGTTAGAACTGCCAACAGCACGGCAGTACAGTGAACACTACATGTTTAAGGCAAGAAGCACTATGGACTCCTTCTAATGGTTGACATTTAGATGTATTTCCTCTCGTGATACACTCTGAGATTTGTGCTTTGAGATCTAAAGCTAAAAACAAGTTTTGAAGATTTAAATGCATGCTAAATTATTCTACAATATAAGAACGATTCACGTGACATTTTATACAGTATCCCATTTTAAATGTCTGAAAAGATATGCATGTAGGCCTACCTTGTACTCCAAGGAGGGGTCCACTGTTAAATATCCCCCGTAACCGGGGAAAACGAGGTCCCCGTTGCCACTGGTGAGGAATATTGTTGTTCGATTCATCTGAAATTCAGGACAAAATGATTTAATTTTAGTTTTGTTTGCATTTACCATACAAGACATTTTCTTCTGTGACCTTCCATGAGAGCTTCATTGTTTGAGAGACATTCTCATCCGTAACTGAAAATGTGAAATTGTCCTTCATATTTTTATAGTTCACATATTTCCGTGTATAATATTAGGCTACAGATTAAGACAAGGAGACAACATTTAGTAAGCTAATTGAGCCAATGTCCAATTTTTGCCACTGTGGTCCAAATCCACTTTAGTTAATCATTGAAATGGATATAAGGTCTGCAACAAAGTGCTAGAGCAGGGGTCTTCAACATTTTCAGGACAGGGACCCCCAAAATGATGGGGAGATGGAGCAGGGACCCCCTACCTTGTAGGGTGTGGCTATTGTGAGATAGATACTTTTTCAACTATTTCGGAAACCCCCTGCACTATCCCTGTGGACCCCCTAGGGCTCGCGGACCCCCTGTTGAAGAACCAATGTGCTAGAGCAGGGGTCTTCGACAGGGGGTACGGGACCCCTAGGGGGTCCTCAGAGTTAGGGGGTCCTCCAAATCTTTGAGTGAAAGAAACCTTTATTTTGCTTTTATATTAACCACTAGAACCCTATTAGTCCATATTCAACTAGAAATTTAGGCAAAAATAGACAATCTACAAGCTCAAAACACCTCGCGTTGCAAGGTGTTGTGAGCTTGTGGTTTGGCTATTTTCGGCATAGAGCTATGGTGTAGAGGGGAAAAAGAACAGACTAAGTAGCCTATAGAGTGAAAGGTCAAATGTATTATAGCGATATTCCACTTTAAAATTAACAGCAGGCCGTGTTTTTTCCTTAACGTTTTTCATGTAATTTTATTAATTCTTTTGGAAAATGGAAAAGATTAAATACAATAAAGATATATCAAAAATAAATGAAAAACATTATGGAAAAAAGACGGCCTGCTCACGTATTAGGAGGGTAGTATGAGTCACCAGAAAAAAATAATGGGTGTTTTTAATGAATCCATCATGGTTAAAATGGAGTTTGAAGTTACAATGAGTGTGTGTGGGGAGAGGCCCTGAGCCTGGAGGCCTGGATAACATTTACATCAAATATCTAAATACCGAATACAGACAATGAAACTGTTCAGGGTGTCAGACAAGCCTGATTAGACCATACAATGACAAAAAGTGTTTTGAAAGTGGAATATCCCTTTAAGTATTGACGGTTCAAGTGGTTAAATATCTTAAAACACAAAATTGACATGAAACCAAAATACACAGAGGATTGTGCTGTCAAACGATGAAACGATATGGAATCTGGGGGTCCCTGCTTCATCCAACTCTCAGCTAAGGGGTCCTTGGCCTGAAAACGTTGAAGACCCCTGTGCTGGAGAGTTACAATTCTTGCCCTGCTAAAAACACCACGTGCCTTTGCCTTTTCGTGTTGTATTTGGCTCTCAAAAAATGTAGTTGGATGTGTGGATCAAAACCCATTGTCATATAATCAGAACATAAATTGGTACATTACATTCAACATTTTCGTTTACATTTCCCAGAGGCTTGAACCATCTCTCAAAGTGGCTTTCTAAATAGTGTGTGTAGTCTATGATCTACATTTCTTACATTGTTATTAAAAAAGGGATGTCCCAATAAGTAACTTATAACGGTATATAAAACAACCACCCTTTACTCCCAACCGTGGTTGTTTTCCATTTCTTCCATAAATGTAGCCTGAATTAAGTTGTACAAACCTTGTAGATATTTGCCAGGTGATCTACTGTTAGATCTGCCGTGCGAATGTATCCCCACACGGCCGTGGGGCCTGTACCACGTGTAACGCGGACTCTTTCTTCCATACTTGATATTTATACACAATCAAACACAAATTCAGAACGCTGGCTAACCGGTGGCGAGCTCCGTTGTTTCTGGGGAAGAGACCGGAACAAGAGGTGTTCCCCCTTTTATAAGGTATGCGCAGGTGTAGTTCCAGGTCAAAGATGGGTTTGGTCAACGATCACATAAGCCGCCCCTGCTGGTCGGATGAAAATCTACATTCAAAAAAATAATGATTATGTATTTATTTTAATTTGAGTATAGATAAACTGAACATCTGTTTTTATTCAGTGGGAATGTGTATTGTTTTCCAATAGCTATTTCAATGCAACAAGTAGGCTTCATTAAGTTGCACATATAGACAACATGCCTGGCCACGCCCCCTACTTCCGACCGGAAGCCCTTTTTTGGGCTTGATCGTAGCGCGATTTCCTGTTTACGTTCATCTGATCTGATTCTCCTCTTAACTAATGAGACGGGATTGTTTTACTTTGTAATTTTACTTTGTAACTTATGTTAACAATGTCACTTAATGGCAACACTCATCCACTCTGCTGATAAATAAATGAGTTGTGACGATACACACCTGTTCTGCCATCATTCAATGTTATGAGTTGGAGGAAAAAAAAAAGAGATCTCAATTGAAACAATTGCCATAGGCTTTCTTGGGCGTATGCTTTTAGTTGACCTTGTACTAGTGTACTGTCATGAAACTACCTTTTTTCATATGCAAACTTCTTAAAAAATAACGCTATTTAAATTGTTTCAAAAGCTTTATACCCTGTATATATATATATAAAATGTCACAATGCGACATAGCTTTTTACACAATGCTGTACTCCCTCCAACTGCATGTCATATTATATGTTCGCCATTTTAAACTGTTTTTATTTTATTTGACACTTGCTTTGGCAATATAAACATGTCTTCTCATGCCAATAAAGCTCCTTTGAATTGAATTGATATAGGCCTACAAATAAACAGATTTGTGTATTTGAAAGCAAGCATTGAACCTAATCAGTATTTCATGGAAGCGAATGTTGTATGATTTCTAGCTAGCAAACCTTTTCCCTTCAGAACGCTGGTTGATCATGTCAAACGTTGTCATCTCCATTCTCCTCTGTTCTGGGATGAAGTCACAGTTGGCTTGTGTTGTGTGATATGCATTAATGTTTTTACAAATAGGCCTGTCAACAACTCAACCCACTCCAGAATAGACATAATACACATTAGCCCACCTATTATGTGCATCCTATGCTGTGTTCATTTCACTATATCACTGTAAATCATCGATTTAATCCTAATCAAGGCAATATAAATATCCATTCATATTTAATGCTCATTTAATCATTAAATCCTAAACTGTCACGTCAAAACAATGAATACATTTGGCTTTAATAGATACAAAAACAAACTGGATTAATTGAAAATGACAAGTGTTTAAAAGCATTCCTTCAAAGCATCATTGGGAACATTCCTTATCTCAATAACACAATATACAGTACAACATTTGAAACCCTCAACAGTTAAAAAAAAAAGGCATGGACAAGTCAAAGAAAAGTGTGTATAAATATTTTATTGCAATAAATATGATGAGGAGACCCTCACATCTGGCTTCATTGGTCCTGGACGTACAGTACAGGTCTGAAAGACAGAAAACAATTGCATTCACAGATACAACACAACAGCGAAGAGCTTGTATTTCAATTATAATCAATGTTGTGTTGTCACAAGTGAAAATAACTTGTACTTAGTTGTAACAAGAGTAGTCCCCATACAGTAAAAGATCGTAGCTAACAAGGCTAATTAGCTAGCATGAGAGTTTTACCTTGTTGTTGTTGTTGTTGTTGTTGTGAGTCGTGCTGCTTCTCTGGGGAGTTTGCTGAGTTTAGGATATGTTAAGGATGTCATCAATACTATTAACTGGTGTAGATAGAATAAAAACATCGAAGATAGCGGTGCGCTTGCATATCAAGAGACCATGACCGCAGTCACCGCACCATCTGACAGCTGGAAAAAAAACCTCCGTTGGTTTAACCCTTTCAGTTCATTGTCATAATCTTTTACTGCAGCGCTGGGCAGTGTTGCCAAAATTTGTGAGAGAAATAAGCCAAACAAGCCAACTCTTGCAATATAAATAAGCAAAAAAAACAAGATAGTTTAGGTAAATAAATTGACTTGGCAACACGTTTATATGCATGCCTGACAGAGAGAACCCGGAAGTTCCCTTTCGACTTGGGGGCGGGGCGTCCCTCCTGCAATCGGCCAGGAATGTTGTCTATAGGCAATAAGATTGTTTATGGTTGCTACATTGAAAACAAGTGTGAAATTAAATTAATCCAAAATATTAGTCTACTTGAAGCATTGAAATAGCTTGGGTGGGAATACATACTATACATGCAAAAAATCCTACAGAATTAAGACAGTATATATATGTATATATATATATATATATATATATATATATATATATATATATATATATATATATATATATAGAGAGAGAGAGGCCTATATATATATATATATATATATATTTATATATATATATATATATATACACATATATATATATATATATTGTGATTAATATATGAGTTACCAGCACTTCCATCTATCGCCAACGGGGGCGGATTGGTTGTTGGTTGTAACTTGTTAGGTGGGCGAGGTTAGTAACTTGTTAGCTGTGACCTGGAAGACACTGCGCCCAGAATTTTCGCGCCTTGTGACGTATAAAAGAGCCAGAAAGCGCCATTTCCAGTCCTTTCCTGGTTCCCTACTGCAAGCAGCAAGCTGACAGCTACTGAAGAGCGAACATGGACAAGATTAAAGTCTACCGCACCAGCCCGGAGGAAGCAAGCTTTATTGCATTGGCCGATTTAAATGCAATAAATTTGTCAAGGGTTTACCAGGTTAGTGCAAATTACAAAATGCAGCAATGGAAATATTGGATTAACACAGGCACGCGGTTGAGGTGGGGGGGAGACTTGACTAGCCTTGCTCTTTACATGTTTTCATCTTTTTAGCCAAATAACTTTGTATAAACCTTGCAAAACATTAATGAGAGCGGATTCCGCTCGGGGAATTTTCACTTTTGCAAACTCTACCGGAGGCCTACAAATGGTTATTCCATGCTGTAGGCTTATATTTTCTACAAAATGGTGGTCTTAGACTATTGTGTTGGTCTCCGAACAATCAAACGTAGTATCTTTTTTGGTGATTCGAAGAATGGGTTTTGATGACATTCAAATACATGTTGAAATTAGTAGCCAATGAAAATCTAACGAATGTTAATAAAACTATGATTTATACGGCCTTTTAAACATTGGTGGGAAAGTTGTAAAACATTTGAGAAATTAAGATTTCTTAGGAGCTAGTATCATTAATCAGGAGACATCATAGACATTAAAGTCTTTCAACTCTTGTCAAACTGCTTTTTATATTATTCTAAATCGATTGCAAAAAAAATTACAAATCCTTGGGTTAAACATTTAAGACAAATATGGTTTAATGATGAGTTATCATTTTTTATTATAGTGGGAGCAGTTTTTTGTACAAAACAAATATTTAATGGATCCAGAACCACTGGGATTTCTTAGGACTTTCACAATGACTGATTCATAAACTTAAAATGAATTTGGAAGTCAATTGAAATCTCAGACACTACATTGTCAAGTTCACCTTCCATCAGTATCCCAATCCCAGCCTAGTTGTTTGTATGAATCTCTTAAGCTCTGTCTACATTTTATTAAGGGTTGTGTATTAATCAAAGTAGCATGTGAGGGGTCAAACGAGAGGGTATTTATTTCATTTGTATAAATCGATTGCAAGCATTTGTGTTACAGAAAAAATACTAATCTTTTGGTTAAAATAGTCAGACATAATGTGGTTGTGATGAGTTATCACTTTTTAGATTTGTATTCATACAAAACAAATAATTAAAGGATTCAGAACCACTGGGATTTCTTAAGACTTTTGTGGAAAGACATTATGTTGCTATTTGAGGGTGTTAATTCCTATTATGCCTGCACTAGTATTCACAATTACTGATTCCTCGACTTAAAATGTCTTTTGAAGTCAATTGAAATCTCAGACATTGCAGTGTCAAGTTCACCTTCCTTTTTTATCCAAATCCATTGTTTATAGTATTAATCGTTTAAGCTATGTCTACATTTTATTAACGTTTGTGTAGTTAAAATTATGTATGAGAAAACAGTGTTAAAAAATCAACCTCCTTTTCAGCTGGATCCCCTGTCTATTTTCCTCCGGGGAGAAAACGGGGACCTTGTCGTACAGGGAGATGGGGGTTACCTCCATGTTGATCCCTCAAAGATATACCAGGTAAATATATTTGTATTTTAGAATTGTATGCAATGTTTTCCCTTGAAAAATTGTCAATTACTCTGTATGTACTGTTTTTCCCTGTGCTGTTGACAGTTTGTTAATAACTTATTCATTCCAAAAGGTTTGTGGCAACAAGGCTGGAGCCACAGGCCCACCAGCGCCCATTGCCTCTACATCTGCTGGGACTCCCAGTCCCAGCAGATGGGAGACGGGAGGCTCTTTCCGGTTCCGGCAGCCTGGCCAGGGAGCAGCTGCACAGCGCCAGCCCCCAAAGAAGAACAAGTTGTATGTACACAAATATTGGGAGAAATGAGAAAATGTTAAATTCTGTAAAGCTGATACTTTTTTAATCACTGCTAATGGTTTCGTATACAGTAATTATATTTGAAGTTTATTCTTTAATATAACACAATAGGAACTGTCCAAATGAGAACATTAAGATTGCTGCACATTGTGCACAAGGCAAAACCTTCTTGGAGAGAACTAGGTGTCTAAAATGCAATTTCAAATGCTTTGGAGAGTTGGCAAGGGAAATAATATAGGCAATTGTAAAATGTACACTAGTATCTCCGGTTTTAAAAAATATTTTCCCCCCTTTTTTTTCCTTCAGCAACATAACAATGGCGAGCCTGCAGGGTGGGATGCTATTTGAGGAGGACACCACCCACCCATTTAACTTCCTCAATGAGGAGGCCAACAGCCGGGCCATCGCTGCCAAAGTGCAGAGGCACTTTGGGTTTGAGGAGGGGGTGGTCCTCCTCAATTCCCAGCACAAGAGGCTGATAGATCACCCAGAACGCCAGGGTAACTGCACAAAGTTGTCAATGATTCCATCTTTTAGTTGATTTATGTAATATCTGCACTAAACTCTATATTTTCAGAAGTCTGCAGTATAATCTATTGCATACACATGGTGGTCTTTTGATTTAAACTCTAAGCTCTGACTCTTAGGCCAGCTGTCTAGCTATACATGTGAAGATGTAAGGCACATCCAAACTACATTGCTTTTTGTTTCCTTCCCTAGACCCAAAATTTTGGAGCACCAACAACCGCAAGGTTGTTGCTGTGAAAAGGAGCTGCTTTGACGAATTCCTGGCTAGGAAGAGGAGGAGGAGTGCAAGGTAATTGTTAAAACAAATTCGGGTGAGCATCTATCTGCTGTGTTTGGATGTGAGAAGGTGTAAATTCAATTGTATCTTTGTTTCAGCAGGCAAGACACCAGTCCCAAGGACCTCCTGGACACAGTGCAGGAGACTGCGGTGGCTGCCCGTGAGCTCCCTGCTGTGGCCGATTATGTCAGGAGGCTCACCCAGTACATATCGGTCACAAGGGACTTCACCATTGCCATGACGCCTGTACAGGCGTCATGGCTGAGGGAGGTCTTCCTGTGTCCCATTTGTCATGGCTGGTATATGTTTACATGTGTTGCATAAATCCATTTTGCTAATTGTTTTGCATTCGTGTGACAGTTGAGGCAGTACTATCTGGGACAAAATTAGAGGGATCATGAAAGTGTATCTGTATTTTGTACGTGGGCAATAAGTTAACTTTATAGACTCTAACACAATTTTATGTTCACTGGAAATTATGTCTCAAAAGACTAACTGTAACATGTTAACACGTTAAACACATGTTGTAAAAATCCCTAAAATGTTAGAAAAGCAGATCTGTACCAGGACTATACTGCACGTTCTTGTTTACTTAAACTAATTGTGTTTATTTCTCTTTCTTTTCTTGGCAGCTGTGATGTCTGGCCCTGTGGCTGCACCCTGCTGCCAAAAATTAATTGGTTGCCGTGGATGCATGGATCCTGCCATGAATGGCAGATGTCCAAGCTGCCAGGACCCGGCCGAGTATTATGAGGTAACGGGGATGGCAGACCTGATGCTCCTCATCAGAGAGCTACTGAGATAGGTCTGCCATCCCTGTTAGCTCAGTTCCAATCTCTCGGGACAGCCTCAGAGCGCTGCGCTCTCAGAGGAGAGAGATGGACCGAGGAGCGTCGTTCTTCTGAAGATGGGTTCCCAGATTGGCTCAGGTGTTGCACAGCTCAATTCTGTTGTGAAATAAAAATATAAAAACCAGTACCTGAGTACATCATTATGTTTTTGATTGCAGTTGTGCATGGCACTGCTCTTGAGTTTATTTTTTTATTTTTTACAGGTATTGTCTTGAATTGCAGCATTCAAAAACATTGAATGGCTATTGAAGTATCTTTTCCTTGGTTATTCCATTCCTTTGTCTATGACAGCTCTTATGGGTCATGTTAGTAAGTTTAGTTGAGCTAAAACATTGAGGGGAAAATTTGCGCGCACTATAAAATGACTTTTGAGGTTATTATTTCTGAATGTTCTGGTATTTGATATGCAGAGGCTACAAATTCATAACTATTTAAGAAAAGATTACTCGGTGACAGACTTGTAATGATGTAATCTACCTTGAATCTTAATAACTGGAGGACCAGACGTGAAATAAGGTGAGTTGGCACAGCAACTATGGAAGGGCAAAATGTAGTTAACCGACTTTAAGTCATAATAACTTGTGTTACCTGGTCACATCAATGACAACCTGCCACGAATAGCCCATCTTTTTTAACGTGTCATATTTTAAAGTGTAATGAATGCACACATTTAGACCAGTACCTATGAGCCTGAAAAACAAGATCAAACTTGTAATGACCTATAAATCTTTAGAATGGGCTATGGTTTATTTTTAAAAACCACTGTACCTATTATAAACGAGTGCTCAGAAGAATTTTCTTTGAGGTCTCCTTTTAGATGACTATTTAGATGTCATCGAACTAGCTTTTCTTAAGCAAATGTCTAATATTCAGTCAGGGGTCATCAATGTCCATATCACTGTGGCATTTATATTTTAGTCATGCAATTTGAATCTTATTTTGATCACAAGATGCAATTACAGAATTTCAGTCACCAGGTTTTCTTCGGAATGGGCTAGGCCTATATGAGAAATTATTTTACAGAGATAGTCCCACCATGGCACATTTGGAGTCCGACTGATATTTATTGGATCATATTTTTTGGATTTGCAACAGCTGTCAAATGTCATAGATTTGTTCATTGTATTTGTAATTCATACATCCTGTCAGTAGGTGTCGCCATGTTATTTTACTATTGGGTTTGTAGATATAAATTTGAATATCTTGGGCGGGGCATTATCTCTACTAGACCTACACTTTCGGATAGAAGGAAGCGAGCACCGGAGAATCGACAGAAGAGGGATCAATGCAGATGTACTCTGACAAGTAGAAGGCCAGTATTCAACATTTACGTAAGTAAAAGTTTAATTTAAAAATTATTGGTGCGGCTCGTTGCAGTTCTCCGTGCTGCAGTTCTGCTTTGTTTTCGTTGGGTCAGGTTAACAAGCTGAACGTTGTAGTAGTAGACAACCAGGTCGAAACGCGTATATTCATTCAGAGAGGTCCAGAGGTAAATACACCATTGTAGTGGTTGATTGAGGACTTTATTAGAAGTTTGCATAGGAAAAGGTGACGGTACAGTTCACTGGTACAAGGTCTACTAAATTGAGATCCATGAAAAGAGCTTATTTCCACATTAAACCATTAGAGTAGCCTACTATATAACATTGAATGACGGACGAATAGAACACAGTTGGCCTACTATGCAGTAGTAGCCTGATTTCAGACTCAGCTCACGCTTTAGTCTGAAGCTTGCCCTGTTCTAAACGATTTACGGGGGAGGGACTTTTTTTGCGAGCGTGCACAAGCGTGTGCGCGCGCGCGCGTGCGTGCGTGATCGCGACGCACGGCCGCGGTGTGTGTGTGTGTGTGTGTGTGTGTGTGTGTGTGTGTGTGTGTGTGTGTTTGTGTGTGTGTCTCGGTCTGTGCCACTGCTTCCAATAGAACAGCGACCATTAACATGTAATCAACATTAACAGCTTGTGAACTCTGCGTGTGCGTGTGTGTGCCTGTCGTATGTGAACTTCGTTTGAAATCGTTTCAACTGCTGCGCTGATTGGATATTCGTTAAACCCACCCGCACCCCCCGCGCTCATTGGACAGCCGCGTGGACAGAGGAAAATAAAAACCCATTCGTCTATGGTCTGGTACCAGGCAAATGCAGTAGATATGTAAAGAAAATAGAATGAAAGAACAAATACAAGAAAACAGTAAGTCAAAACAAACGTAAAGTATAGACAGAGAAAGGACAGGGGAGGGGAGGGTTGGACTAGGTTATTATTTATTTATTTATTTATTTTTGGAACAGTTGCAAACGGCTCCTGCCAGGGCAATTTTAAAGGATGCTAGTGATCCACACTCCTTTATGGCCTATGGGGGTACACAGGGGGGCATCAGAAAGGAGTATGAGGCTGTTCCGGTCAGGGTCAAGACCATGTGAAAAGGATTTTACCTGTGTGCGAATTATTTGCCTCATGTTATTATTGTGCCGTGCATCGACTTTGCTTAATTTGGAGTGTTGCGCTCTTTCTGCATTCTCTTGTTCTACAGGTATACAACAACCATGTCTGTCTTACAGTCACATGAAGACCTCGTCCTGGAAATGGTTTCCAAGGGATTTTCGGACCAGCAGATTTCCGACTACCTCATATATGAGATGGGGGTCCAGAGGGGGGCATCAGAAAGGAGTGTGAGACAGTTCCGGACAGAGAGGGGACTTGTGAGAAAGTCCATTTCTGACCATCAACTTGAGGTGGCTGTAGCACAGGCCATACATGAGGTAGGCCTATATTTAAATTGATGTACTGCTACTTGTCATTAAAGAGGTGGTGCCATTGTTTTGTACTTTTTCTGTTTTTCATGTGTCTAGTAGGTTGAAAGTACTTCATTAGACCCCCTGGGTCACACCCACAATAACATTCATGCATACCCAATGAACTGGGGGTGTGGCCACATAAAAACCCAAGTTTAACTCTTTCTGTATACTTTTTTGGAAAGAAATCTTCATCCTAGTATAATCATAATACCTGATAATCATGTTTTAGAGGGGGGGAGAATCATGGCACCACCTCTTTAACAAGAATCTAACATATATTACCTCTTTCTAGGACACAAGCAGCTCAAAGTCTATATTATTGATTTAGTGTTTATCTCTTTATTTGCCAAATGTACCCCATTAAACCAATGGCAGTCCTAAGGGTTAAATTATTATTAAACATCTGCACTACTTAATTCCCAAGACCTTAACAAAGTTCAGATCATACAGGAGAATATATATATTTTTTGATAAATGTTTGCCTGTTATGTACACTATGGTCAATACAGCATAGAAATGTGGACACAATCGTTAATGAAAACAAAATATTATTTACTTTTGGGTCTGAGAGTCTAAAATCTCTAAATGTCATCTAATGTATTTTTGCGGCCCAAATGCTGTTTAAATAATGGCCCTTGATTTATGAAAAAAGTAGAATCCAATAGAATAGTGGTAGAGTGTGGTGTACTTCAGTTCAACAACACATATGACCATGAATTAGAAAAAGGTACACTTTTTTGGAGGAGCCAAACGGTTAAATGTTTTAGGCCACTTGAATGATTGGGTAAATTGATGGTGGAACCTCATTGGCAACTCGTTTAAGGGGTGTGTCTCTCTAGGTGGCCTCAGGTAACAAAAGGCAGTTCTCCCATGCTCACCTTGAATGCTGGTTGTGTTCTTGGAGGTAGGGTGAGCTGGGGGAGAGAAACGTTTGTTGACCGCACACACCCTTTCTATAGCTATAAATCTCACTTTCATTGTTGTTTGCTCAATGCTATTGACTTATTTTCATACAGATTTATTGCATTATTAATTAATCTCATCATTGTAATAATTGGTGTCACTGAAATTTCTAAAGTAAAGCATTTTTAACGTATGAGCAATATTGTGGATGTGATTGTTTTAAGGTGCACGTCATACAGTCTTTTAAATCTCCCATGCTTAGTCTACACGCTGTTTAACTATAGGGGTTACTATCAGCCATAACATTTTTTTGTAGGCTCTTTATTTAGTGGTTTATTGTAGTCTTACTTTGCGGTAAAATCATGTGTGGTGATAGTTAAAGGAGTAGTTTACCCACCCAAAATGAGATTATTTCTATTGATTACTCACTCCATGGAGACTTGAATCCAATAATATTTCTTTGCATTCCTCGCATTACTAAAAAAAAAAAAGTTAGATAATAGGATTATAATACATTTTCCCACAAATGCATTTGAGTCACAAAATGGAAACAATGGGGGTACATTTATGGTCTTGGAATATGAGCCAGCTCTCAGACTGACCAACACTGGAGAAAGGGCCAGAGCCTAGCGAAAGATCACCTATCCTATCATTATGTGTCTGTTGCACTGAGTGGAAAATGAACTCGGACACCCCAAACGCATAAAAGTGTTTCTCAAAAAATTACTTTTAATTAATATGACATTGTCATTGTGAACGTTACTTCACATGTACCATATCTCTTTTTCTCTCCCCCTCCCCTCCGCAAACAATAGACTGGACCAAGTTATGGCCGGAAGATGATGACGGGCTACCTTGCTGTAAAGGGTACCCACGCATGTGAGGGGCGTGTCGGGAGGACCTTGGCGAAAGTGCATGCGCCCTATCAGGTTGAGCGTCGCTCGGTATGTAGAAGGTCATTAATTGGATCAAAGCATGGTTATTGCAGCACATGTTTCTGTTTACTAGAAGATTGTTCAGACTGCACAGAAAGTATACATACATCAAGTCTTATTCACTTTGTCATTAGAACAATAAGGATCAATTGGATATAATAATAATAATAACAACAACTATATATATATATATATATATATATATATATATATATATATATATATATATATATATATATATAAATAAAACTGCTCAAAAAATAAAGGGAACAGCCCAGTCCATGTGTACTCTGGCAAATGTCAATCGGGCTGCACGGTGTTGGGCTGTGTGCACAGGCCCCACTTGTGGACGTCAGGCCCTCATACCACCATCATGGAGTCTGTTTCTCACAGTTTGAGCAGAAACATTCACATTAGTGGCCTGCTGAAGGTCGTTTTGTAGGGCTCTGGCAGTGCTCCTCCTGTTCCTCCTTGCACAAAGGACCAGATAGCGGCTGGGTTGTTGTCCTCCTACGGCCCCCTCCACGTCTTCTGGTGTACTGGCCTGTCTCCTGGTATCGCCTCTATGCTCTGGACACTGTGCTGGGAGACACAGCAAACCTTCTTGCCACAGTGCGCATTGATGTGCCATCCTGGATGAGCAGCACTACCTAAGCAACTTCTGTGGGTTGCAGATACCGCCTCATGCTATCTCTAGTGGTCAAGGCACTGGCAAAATCCAAAACTAACCAAAAATCTGCCAGAAAGTATGAGGACAGGCAAATGGTCTGTGGCCACCACCTGCGAAACCATTCCTTTTTCAGGGGTTGTCTTGCAAATTGCCTCATTTTCACCTGTTGTCTTTTCCATTTAAACAACAGCAGATGAAACAGATTCATAATCAGTGTTGCTTCCTAACTGGCCAGGTTGATATCCCAAAAGTGTGATTGACTTGGAGTTACATTGCAATGATTATGCGTCCATTTATTTTTTTGAGCAGTATATATATAGCGCTTTTCTAAGTACCCAAAGACACTTTACATGGGAGCAAGAGAATACCAAAAAGTAAAAACAACTTTATTAGAAACACTTTATATATTACTTATATTTATGTAATACTTATATTACAGATATTTACTGTATTTTGCATTGATTTTTTCTCTTCAATGGTCCGCGATGCCATGGTCTCCATATTTAGTGATACGCGGAAACGGGGATTGAACCCGGGACTCCCACTCGCCAGTCCAACGCACAACCAGTCGTGCTAATAGGGCAGAGCCCGATTTAGCAGGGCTGTTGTCGCTGGTTCATGGCTGGAACTAACTGTGGGGGCTACATTCACCCCCCAGGTCTTTTGGAGCGCGCCCTCGCGCTTCACAGTTCACGCCGCGGACCGTCGCCGCCAACGGGTGCCATTTAGCTAAAGCCAGAGGAAAGAATTGTCCTCACTAATGATTTTAATTAAGGTAAGGTTTGCGACTTACTTTAGATAGCCATAGAAATGTAACTTGTTTCTTTTTTTCCTTTTCTTGTTTAGGGCGCAAGAAACCTGAACCCTCAACTGTATAACGCTGAGTACTTTGGACACAAGTTGCATATGGACCAAAATGAAAAGTTGGTCATGTTCGGAGTTACTCATGTGATTGCGATTGATGGGTTCAGTAAAAAGGTTGTAGCCCATTCCACAATGCCAGTAAAGAACAACCTGACAATATATGAGGAGGTGTACAGGTAGGCCTAAGTGTCTGTTAATACTGTATTCTGCATTGATAACGATTAACCTCAATCACGTGATGCTTGATGTCTTAGTTATCTCATTGTGTAAGTATGACCTATTCATTGACTAACTGTCCTAGTATTCAATTTGAATGTGATCATCATGCTGCTTTTTGTCTGTCTTCTTATGTGTTTGTCAGACATGCAGTCCGTACTTATGGGATCTGGGATCAATTGAGAACCGATCATGGAAAGGTATAAAAATGGTCTATCCTTGCCCTCATTCAAAACCGATAGATGGATACCTTATTTTCCTAAATGCAAGAACACTATCTAGACAAATCTCAGGACCTCAAGCCCAGCACATTTACATAGTCCTTTCTTTAGTTTGTCCATTGATCATTCGACAATCATAACTTGTTTCATTATTGTTTTGAAATCGATTTGTATTTTGACTAATTTGATAATCAGGATTGCAACCAAAGTAAGCCCATAGCTTTTTCTTCATTGGCTTTGACTGCATTTGTGTTGTTGTATTGCTGCTGTAGTAGTCTGCAAATGTGTTATTCCTCTAAACTAGGGGTCTTCAACGTTTTCAAGCCAAGGACCCCTTGGTTGAGAGAGAGATGAAGCAGGGACCCCCCCCCACAACCCATAGATCCCATATAGTGTCATTGTTCGTCAGCACAATCATCAGTCTATATTGGGTTCATGTCAGTTTGTGTTTTCAGATATTTAACGACTTATAAACTTGACCTTTCACTCTGTACTTGTCTGCTTTTTCTCCTCTACACCAAACCTCTTTGCCGAAAATAGCCGATCTACAAGCTCAAAACACCTCGCAGCGCCCTTGTGAGCTGCTATTTTTGGCTACAGTTCTCAGAATATGGACGCTAGGGTTCAAGATGTTAATTAAAAAAAGTAGGGGAAGGAGGGGGAAAAAAGCTTCTATCACACAAAGATTTGGAGGACCTCCTTTAGTAACTGAGGAACCCCTAGGGGTCCCCTGTTGAAAACCAATGCTCTAAACATTATTCATGAAACAGTAAATCAATCATTCATTCTTTCCCTCATTCATTAATTCTTTCCTTCGTCCATCCATAGGAGTTCTTCCTCTGCCTGTTCATGCAGGAAACGTTGGCGGAGCACCGGCACAACCTGCAAAGACAGCCGTACATCCAGTCATCATCAACACAAGTGAGATTACATTACATTTATTCCCTTTAATCAACAATACATTAAAGACTGTTCACAGCTTTCGATAGTTAATTGCATCCAAAACAATGTGACACCTAATATAATAGCTTAATATTTGACATAAATGTGTGTTTTTCTTCAACAGAACCATGTAGTGGAGAGGATGTGGCCAGAGATCAATCAGAGGGTCAATTACCCTATCAAAATAGCACTGCAACAGATGCGTGACCACGACAACCTGGACTTGGATGACCAGATAGTGCGATACTGTACCTCCACTCTCTGCTGTCAAATTGCCAGAATTGGGATGCAGAGAGCAGTGGAGGCATGGAATGCTCATCGTATTCCAGGTGAATAATATGTTGACACTGGCACCCTCATATACAGTACTAACCTGATTTCACCAATTGAAAGACACTTGGAGGATGTATTTAACTTAATGTCAACTCAATACCACCCCATCTGGTAGAGTCAGGTTACCCTTGTGCACCTTACCTTGAAATAAAAAAAAAAAAAAAATTGGATCCTAAATTGTACGTCCACATTTTATCTAAACTGCATGTGGATACAGTTAATGGTGCATTATTCTACCTTTGAGGGTGGATTATGCCAATGCATTTCAATGGGAATGATGAGATTTACTGCCGTTTCCGGATCTCGTCTATAAAGAAACGCTCAATTCACATTGAAAAGCATAGGCAGAATCCACTGTCATCGGTAGATTAAAAAGTGTGCTGTGACTGTGCCCCAAGTGATCTGTGTGGGTTAAAATAACTCTGTATTCTGTTATAAATCATTGTGATAAAGTGTTTGTTACATTAACAGGTGGGTGTCTACTATAGCCGTCAGGAGAGTACCCCTTTAGCATTATAAATGAGATTATCTCGTCACCAGACCTCAGATGTCTTCTATTCAAATTGACATCCAGTTGCTGGTTCTGATTTGTTGGTTCTGTGTCACTTTGATAATGTTCCACACTTTCTATTTTGTCTGCTAATCTTTGTATCAGCAATTCCTATTTCACCTGTTTAATCTGTATCCTGTGTGATTTCTCTCCTGATTACCTAAGAATTTGTGTCACCGACCTGTAAATGTATGTTTTTTTTTTTGAGAGAGAGTTGGAGAGACATGAGTACCATCACAATTTAATATAGAGCTACCTAAAGGGATAATTCACATATAAAAACAACGTATGGGTATTTTTTCATCTAATCTGGCTTTTTGGAAAACCCATACATATTTTAAATAGCTTAATTCAATATTTACATATTATATATTCATTTTATCTGACACCCTGCATGGCCTCTTCCAATACAAACCCATTGTAACTTCAAACTCCATATTAACCAGGTTAGATTAATCCAAATTCTGATGACTCATACTGTTGTGTCTGGCTAGTGTTTTTCTCAAATCTCAAATGTAATTTTTCTTTTTTTTTTTTTTTTTTTTCCCAAAAAGGCTATTACAACTAAATGAAAAAATAGACAATTTAGAGTACATTTTGATAATATTTCCCCCTTATGTGTTTGTCCTTTTTAGAAAAAGGAATTCCCAATGTTCTGGCCCAAGGTGGCCGCACAAAAAGAGTTCCAGAAGACCTACTGCCAACATCCGCTGCAGCTGCAGAACGCTACAGGGAATTAACTGGAACTCCGTTGACCATGGAGTCTGCTTTTGGGGCTGATCCCTTTATCTCTGAAGATGCCAGGGTCAGGGCAGAAACTCTATTCCGTTTGCGTCACCCAGACCTGACAGTTGTGTACAATGCTACTGTTAACAGGCATTACCAACCACTCCAGGAGTGTTTAATTGACCTGATCAATATCACAAGAAACCATTTGTAAAATAAAAGTGCTGCACTCTACTGTTCGGTATTCTTTATTGCAATTGTGAATGATGTTTTTGTGCTTACTGTGCCTTCCTCAGAGTCAACATTTTCCTTCACAAGGCATTTTAGGGGTGTGAAAGAACCATGGCTTGCCTCTACATAACATGCCACAGCATATTGATATAGGTTTTTATTACGTTCTTTGGGTTGAATATAATGCCACCTTATTTGGGAGGAATTACATTTATAGAGCCATCTCGGTTAAATTGAGGGCCTTTTGGGCGTTTCTCTAAAGGTCGAGGAAATGTGTTGAGGCCTCTAGACCCAAATTTGTGTGGGAGTCTCTGGTTAAGAAGAAAGAGGCTGCACATCTATTCAGCCATGATGCATATATATACTTTAATTTAAACAAACATTTTGGCTGTTGCAGTCTTCCTCAGGGTTTATTGAACACGCATCAATGTTAAAGGTACTGGGACAAGGTGGAGTGATCTCATGGGATTGGGGGCAGGGGATGCTCATCACTGGCAAATGACTATCAGGAACCTGCTTCAATGTGTCAAGTGAGCTGTGCCAAGTATTTTCATTATTCATTCTTGTAAAGAATTACTAGATAAGATATAAACACATAATTCAGGGAGTGCATCATATTTATGACAAGATAGCAAATGGCACATAAGTAAAACAAACAACACAAGATAAAGATCCTTCAGGATAATGTAGGGGGGCAAACAACATCAAACGTTAAGGAGAGGGTATATGAGGGTAAGTCCAGGTTTAAAATATCCTTATGGTCGTTCAAACTGATGTACTAACGTAAAGAAAAGGTCTCAAACATTTGTTTGAGGTTAGTGTAGCCTGATTAAAAACATGTATCCAAAGTGCTTCTCTCTTTATGTTATCCAGATCGCCTCCTCTTCTGAGGACAGGTACTATTTGCAACACCTATAGCGGAGAGCAGAGATGATCATGCAGCCTCAAGAAAGTGCTCTTCAACAGAATAGCCTATAACCTTTTGCACCAGATGGAACTAGTATTTCCAACATCATTTTTCGCATGGGTTAATTAAAACCAAAATCAAGTTTAATTACGTTTCTGCCTCAAAACACCACTAGAGTGTTTGAAAACACAGTGTGGATCACTGTGTCAGATTTTAATAAAGAAATCAAAATATTGGGACCTGGGCTCAATATTCACTGATAAGGCTCTCCTTGTTAGGCTATGGATTTTTGTCAGACCCGAAAATTCTGGGAAAATTGGATGTTTAGTTGTTAATGTTATAGGCTACAATCTTTTTTCTGGTTCAGTGATCCAACCTTTCTGTTATGATGATTGGATTTCAGTTGTTAATTTTACAGTAGGATCAAAACTTATAGGGTAGAATAAAATGTAGTTTAGTCTCAATATCAAGGTCATATTGTTCAGAGCTCATAGCACCTTCCTTGCTTATGGGCTGTTGTCCTGTTCTGTTTCAGACACAAGTTTTGGTCCAAATTCAGGCGGGTTTTGAGGATGAAATTGGTGCATTAGGGCATGTGCATTAACAATTAACGGGCTAGTCCCAGTTGTCCAACGTCCCAGTTGTCCAACGTCCGACTGTAATTATTGACTGTAAAGCAAGCGATCTTCATCCCATTCATGCGTTTATCGTGCGCTTGCATGGGCATAGGTTAAATATAACGATTGCATTCACCACGGCTTCGTAACTCGCGCGGCGCTCCGCCGGTCTTTGATCTTAACCACCTTTGAATGGGCCATCAAGTTTTCTTGATCGCCCAGCAGGGAGCTAATGACCACTTAGTTACTCATAAGCGGTGGGTTGTATCCTGCATGCTCACTCTCTCTCTCTCAATGACACACACACACACACACACACACACACACACACACACACACACACACACACACACACACACACACACACACACACTTATTAAAGCAGCTATTAGATACATTAAAAAATAAATTACCAGTAAGACACCTAATGGCTTTTAATAATATATGTATTGGAAAATAGCAGATCTACAAGATCACAATGTGATGCAACACATTGTGAGCTTGTAGATCTGCTATTTTAAAAATGTATTTATACTTTCCAAAACTTGAAATGTGACATGAGTACTTTTACTTTAGATACTTTAAGTACATTTTGATGCCTATACTTTTGTTTTACTGTGTGTGTGTGTGTGTGTGTGTGTGTGTGTGTGTGTGTGTGTGTGTGTGTGTGTGTGTGTGTGTGTGTGTGCGTGCGTGTGTGCGTGTGTGTGTGTGTGTGTGTGTGTGTTTATTAACTTAAGTACCTTTACTTAAGTTAATAAACACACAATATTGCAATATAAAAATACAGGTAAACGTCCAGAAAAGTTATTCAGAATGTCCATATTAAGTTTTCAAATGTAGGCTATAACTATCTTTTGAAATTAGCAGATCTACAAGCTCACAATGTGTTCCATCACAACACATTGTGAACTTGATCTGCTATTTACAATTTGCCAAAATGTATATATGGCTTAAGTGGCTAATGTACTTCCAGTTTCACCGCTGATGAATTTACATGGATTCGCTCGCGAGAGCGAGACCAGCGAGATCTCACGGGACGGGACCATGGACGGGACCCGACGGGACCTTCAGAAGAACATGGCGGCTGTAGGGCTGTTGTGTTTTTGTGTTGTTATTCTACAGCGCCCACTACGTCCTTCAGAGACAAACTGGTAAGTCCTTGAATATAAATTACTTTTCAGATACGACGTGATATTTAAATTGTTGCCGTGCCATACATGAGAAACGTGTTTGTACAAGGAAGGGACTTGCTTGCATTTAGCCTTAGTTAGCATGCTAGCTAAGCTCGCTAGCTGTTGGCTAATGACAGCTAACTGAGTTCTTATGAGAATATAATTCATTATCCCGTTCAGCCACCAGCACCTGGCTGTTATCGTTTGACTTAATGTTAACTAATTATTGTCGTATGTCGTGGCAACAACTTAGTCTGAAGTTTGAATTTTGGAAGCTAGACAACCGAACTGGGAACATGTCTCCATTCAGACATATCTACATTCCAAAAGTGACTTCTTATTGTCGGAGTGGCAACACTTCCATGGGGTTAAGGTTAGGGTAAGAGATAGGGTAACCAGTCAGATGCTAGTGAACCAGGGTCAATTTGCCTTAGCAAGCAGCCGCTACGGACCGGATTATTGTCCAAGGCATACATCATTACAGTTTAGCTAGCTAGTTTGTCTGTGGCTATATGCAGTTAGTGTTGGCAAGAAGCCTATCTTTAGCTGTGTGTGTGTGTGTGTGTGTGTGTGTGTGTGTGTGTGTGTGTGTGTGTGTGTGTGTGTGTGTGTGTGTGTGTGTGTGTGTGTGTGTGCGCGCGCGCGTGCGACCAGAACGCACTGCATATGCGGTCATTGCGTTGTTGCCACGTCTATAGGATATAAGCCACGCTTGGCTTGGTTTTCCTGTGTGCAGTGTTGCCAAGTCTGCTCATCATAAGCCACAGTGGGCTTATTTGTATGTAAAGTTGCTTGTAAATAAATAATAATGGTGAATGTGAGCTTAGATCGCTTGTTTTCATAGACTTTGACTATTTTATTAGACACACATGACGAAAAGTAGGCTACAAGTATAGGATAAGTACAGTTGCCTAAAACTAACACACCAAATAAGCCCTTTACAGTCTTGTTTACGTCGGAGGTCATTGGTATTCAAATCATTGGCAGACCTGGTTCTGATGGGGTTTATAGTGAGAACTTACTCAGGCTTAAATACTCAAGCTTGTAAAGCATTTATTTGTGTGTGTAAAAACACTTGTGTCTGCTTTATAACTAAACCCCTTTAAACTTAAGATGATGGCCAATGACATGTTAATGATAACATTATGGTGTGCTATCACTAGTTTGTTGTAACTGACTGATGTAACTAACACGTTATTATTGTACATTCTGTGTGTATTTCTATAGGAATGCCAATGTACAACGCCATACTTGTGCCATCAGTGCAAGCAAGGAGTGGTATGTATTTATTTATAATTCCAGTTATTAGCCTTGATCGTGTCTGATGTGATCTTTTCCTACTCAACCCTACACTAGATATTCCACAAATTAAAGATGAACTTGCCTTTCTTTTTTTAATTTACTTTTTTCACCATAGATACAATTATGTTTGTATGAAGTTAGTCACATTTGTAGGGTAATTTTACATTTGTATTTTTAAATTAGGCATCGGTCCAACTGTGGAGTCTCTGGACATGGCCGTGAAGAATCTGGACATGGCTGGGAGACCTCAGCAAAAACTGTACATGTGAGTAATATGTTTGAAAGAACGGATGGTGATTTATTTTAGCTACAGCAGGCAAGCAGTCTACAAATTGGTCTGGTTTGGGGCTAACTTCACAAATTACTCAATGTCAAATTTGCACTGCCAGCAGGTGTTAACAGTTGATCAACAGTTGAATTTTGAACTTTTCTCAATTTGCTGCTTTGCTTTTTGACCTCCAGGGACAATGGTCACTTCTCTGTAGACAATGCACTGACCGTCAGTACTTCCTCAGATCATGGCAGCAAACTATTACTGCTATTCTAAACATGCAGGCAGTGTTCTGCAGCTGCTTTTTTTTCCTACTGTAAATTTCAACATGAAACAAAAATAGTCCATAAAATAAGGCTTCAGTTTAGTAATTTTTAATGCATTTAGCTCTTTTTGTAAACTAATCCGTACTGTGGTTGGTGAGGAGGCTCCCAGCCTGATGGAGTTGCTGAAACAGCAGCAACGTAAATTATGTTTTACAGTAGTAGAAATATAATTTGTCCGTGTTGCCCTGCCCACTACTGTAACAGTTTAGTCATGTCACTGTTTCATTTCAAGAGCCATCCATCCATCCCTTATCCGGTCCAGGATGCAGGGCCAACAGCTCCAGTAGAGAGCTCCAGAACATAGCTCCTCCCTGTCCCGAGCCACCACAGGCACCTCACAAAAGTGCAGCTCCACCGAAAGTAAGTCAATAATGTCATTGTACATGAAATTGTTTCTTGACAGAGGTTCAGTAAGACATTTAATACATTCAGACCTAGAACCCCTCAATGTTGAGTTCAGGCAGGGGTACATCAGGGCGTCTTTATCTCTTGAGTCCAAAAATGTGTTTTAAAAAATCGGCCTACAGGTGGCGCTAAATGGGACAGATCCATGTTGATGACATGAGTGTAGAGCAAGTGTGTACCGATTTGCGTGATTTTAGGACAAAATTTGTAGGAGCAGTGTCCAAAAATGTGTTTTAAAAAATGGTCCTGAAGGTGGCGCTAAATGGGACATATCCATGTTGATGAGATGAGTGTAGACATACTGTCTACCGATTTGCGTGATTTTAGGGCAAAAATTGTAGGTGCAGTGTCCAAAAATGTGTTTTGCAAGAATCGGCCTCATGGTGGCGCTAAAAGAGGGCCATGTGAGAATTGATGGGTGGAGGTTGTGGTTTGGCAGGCAAGGAGTGTGTATGCAAAATTTGGCATGGATCGGGGCAACGGTTGCGGAGATATGAGCAGGGAAAAAGTGTGACGTGTGACTGACTGACTAACGGACTGACAGACGGACAGCCGGTGGAGGTTTTGATAGTAAATGTGACCTGACGGTCGAAATTACATTGTCTGGTAACGTGTCTGTTGTTCATTTCTGGATCTATTAAGCCCCCATTTATAGAACGGTTTCCTAAACGCTGCCCTTTAGAGGTCGCAGCCGTTGCTGTGGTGTAAACACGCATTGGCTTATACCGTACTGTTCTTTGTGGAAACAAAGTCCTTATATTTTTGAACCACATAACTCCTGTGTAGCTGGCTGTGGCCTCTACAGGGCAGTGCGCAGGAAAACTGTCTATACTTCACTATATGCTGCAGGTGGATGAAAAAAATAACAAATCTACACGTTTACAGTGAGTCTCGAATGAGACATGCTTTGAGCTTGCATATCTGTTATCCAACATAGTCCGTGTCACACGGTGAAGTATAAACAAGGCTTTAGCAGTGGTTCTCAAACTTTGAAATTTGACTGTCTCCCCTTAACTTTGACAGTGTACAAGGGTTCATTTGGTTCCATTTGCACAGTGTCAATGTTACAGACTTAAGTTCAATTTAGACTGCCATAAAGGAACCTTCAGAGTTCTGAAATCTCCTTTGAGAAACACTGATTTAGAGGGTGTTTTATAATCACCTTCAGTTCTAAATGGGTTAAATGTGTTATTTTTCAGGTCCGAATTGTGAAAGCTTCAGGACAGTATTCTGCATCTGCACCACAGATGACGAACATGCATGGGTAGGAGCTGCAGGCACTGGACCCCGTTAAAAAAGACAGCGATAATTGGTGAGTAAATAAAATGAATGAGTTGATTATTATTATTATTATTTTGTGTCAACATTCACTAAACACTATTTCCACATAATAGGGCCTGGCATCTATCATGATATGACACCAGATATTGTCTGGCATTTTGGATGTCAAAATATTTATGACAAATGTTGTCTTCCTGTTTTAATATCTTCCAACATATGTTATACTTCAAGATTGGTTAAAACGTAATATACAGGCTGTAAACGTCTCCAGAGCTATATGATCTTTTAGACTATTATTTTTTAATGTAAAAGGAAAATGTACATTTCATCACAATACAAAATAATTACATAATTGTGGGCTCGCCTGGAAGGCGAGCACACGTATGTTATCTTCATTATTTATTTATATACTAGTCAGTATCTCCTCAATATTTTGGCGCGCTTCATCTCTTAAACGCTTACACCTTTCAACACCATTCAAATTTTTATGTGTTCAGCTTACTGAGGACAAGTGTGCTTGTATTTTTGGTTTTGAAATGTTTTGTAGTATAAATATAAAAAAATAAAAATGTTTAACTTTAAGCACCCAATGCATTTCCAATGGGTTTAGTGAGTGGGGACAGAGTGGAGAGAAGGATAATAGACCCATGTTTATGTTAAGGCGCTGTGGCTGCAGTGTTCACACTTCAGATATGCTATCTATATCATTGCGTTCACACAGGTCTGCTCTCTGATTTGATCCAAATGTCTAAGCTGTGTGATGTATAAAACTATAGTTATAGTTAAAACTATAAATAAATGTCCCTCTCCACTCTACTGATTACACAGCTGTGATCAAGAATCAAGTCCGGGCGATGGGATGTAAATCCCATAGCCATATATCCTAGAGCCCGCAGGGACAGTCAGCCATATTAGTGGTTGTTGTTGGTTGTCAGGGAGATATCAAAACCAATGCATTTCCAAGTCAAATCCACAAACACAATAAAAGCCATGCTCCACTCCTCAGTCTGGAGTGGCCACATAGAAGAACGCCTTGGTTATAGACATAGTGGAGGACATATGTGATCTGGGATTGTTAGCCTACAGTATATGCACTCAATATACTCCACTACAGTTGGAGTCCATTTGACAGTTGCTGGTTCCCAAACACAGAATCAAAAATGTAGATCTAGAACACATAGAATATGTACAGTACAGTAAGGTTCAGTAGAGTACAGTAAAAGTACAGTAAGGTTCAGTAGAGTACAGTAAAGTACAGTAAGGTACAGAAAGGTACAGTACAGAAAGGTACAGTAGAGTACAGTACAGTAAGGTACAGTAAAGTACAATACAGTACAGTAAGGTACAGTAGAGTACAGTAAAGTACAATAAAGTACAGTAAAGTAGAATAAAGTACAGTAAGGTACAGTGGAGTACAGTAAAGTACAGTAGAGTACAGTAAAGTACAGTATAGTAAGGTACAGTAGAGTACAGTACAGTAAGGTACAGTACGGTACAGTAGAGTACAGTATAGTATAGTACAGTAAGGTACAGTACAGTACAGTAAGGTACAGTAGAGTACAGTACAGTAAGGTACAGTAGAGTACAGTAAAGTACAGTAAGTTACAGTAGAATACAGTAAAGTACAGTACAGTAGAGTACAGTAAAGTACAGTAAGTTACAGTACAGTACAGTACAGTACAGTACAGTACAGTACAGTACAGTACAGTAAGGTGCAGTACAGTATAGTAAGGTACAGTACAATACTGTAAGGTACTGTACCTTACAGTACCTTAAAGTATCCTATTTGTTGGGTTGGAATCGAGCCCACACTGTTTCGAAGGAACAGTATTTCTAGTTGATATTGAGGTCTTTGGTCCAAAAAATATTGTGATATGATTTCGCCCATATCACCCAGCCCTGTATAATGTAGCAACATCCAAAATGACGTAAGACTGCTCTCCCAGATTGAATTGTAGGGTATATGACGGGTATTTCAGGTCTTGATGAGTTCATCACTAATGAACCTGACTTAGCAGCCAAAAAGCCAAAGACGAGCCAAGATTACCTGTATACTGTATTTTTTAACTAATTGGAACTAAACGGAAACCTGCATTCTCTGACCTCTCTCCTTATTTATTTTATTTTTTAATAATTATCCATTTGACTTTGTGTAACATACTGTATTTTAGTTCATGGGTACTATTAGCAGGGTGGATGTGCAGCCCCAGACATCTAAGGATGTTACAGACCTGTTATTGCTCCTTCTCATGTGACTAAGGGCCACTTACAAGCCATAGTCTTGTTCATATTCTGAGTCACCAGACAAATCACTCCACCAACTAAGAACAACCATTCCAGAACCCCTATGTGATGGATGGGTGGTGCGGCTTAGATGTCCTGTGATGAGAACATTTGAGGTCCATAAGCAGCACAAAGGTTTTCAGGGACTGGAACTTGGTCTCTCAGCTGCTGGTATGGTCCAGAACTGCCACCTCCTCCAGAACCAGCCTCTGCAGTGTGTCCACATTGTCTATACAGGGAAAAAGACATGTCAATGCAGAAACAAAAAACAAAAGCCAAAAGGTGTTTTCTATCATTATGTGATATTATTTTCATTATTTGACAAAGTAGCAATTCTAGAAATGTCTGCATCTTGTCAATCTTTCAAGTTATTTTACATTAGGCAGGGACATTGTTACTCCAGGTGGCTGACATGTTTTATACACAGGTACTATTATGTTGGTGCAGACTAAGTATAGTACAGAGAGTAATCACCTTTCTTGTATTTTGGCCATCTAACCCTTTTCCAGAGTAACTGCCAGAGTATGGCTGGCTGTAGGTAAGCCCGCTGGTCCCGCTGGTGGTTGTAGAAGGTGCGGGGACAAATGCACTGCACCTGCAGTGATGACTGTACCTGAAACATATCATCACACATATTCTTTATCACATTTAGCCACTCCAAATATATATTCATGTTAGTGAAATACTAACTCCATACAACATGCATAGTATACCAAATATTAACTAAATATACTTATAATGTAGTAAGTCATAAGATCTCACTTTATTGATCCCCTAGCTATAGAGGTAATTCAAGCTATCACAGCTGTATTATAGCAGTGGTTCTCAAAGTTTTTCATGTCAAGGACCCCCAAATTGACACTTAGGCTTGCCCACCTGCCCCCGGCAGGTAAATAAAATGTTAGGGCAGGTGGAGTTTGCTTTCAGGTTGCCCGACCGGGCAAGTGCTCATTTGAGAGGGGACGCAACCGCCTATAAACACAACACGAGATATCTGTCTAAATACATAAACACCTAAACACCTGAACATACTTAAACATGTAAAATAACAAGTTTGAAACCATAGACATAGTCAATCATAGCTAGTAGGTATTTGGCATTTGGATTTGGAGTTATTGAGAATTTGAGGTATGACATTTTCACACAGCCCATAAAGTAAAGAAAGTGTTAAATTGAGCGGTTAACTAAAATCTTTACTATCATTTTAGAATGGACAATTTACTTTTCGGGCAAGTGGGAATGACCTTTGGGCAGGTAGAAATTGACCTGTACTTGCCCAACGGGCAAGTGCCTCTGAGACCTTAGTGTCAACCCCTGCTTAGGCTATTAGCCTCTAATAGCCTGTGGACCCCTATTTGAAAAGACTTGTCAGTGACCCCCATAAGAGAAGATGTTTTGAACCATTTACATTTCAAGGAACCCAGTTTGCACGCACTCACGCCTGCACTGCTCTGTATACTCTTGCCTCTAGTCTAGTAAAGGCAAACATAGTTGCATAGTTTGCAAAGGTAGGTTAGGCTACTTGGAGTTGACACCGTTGCAGCAGGCGAGCATTCCAATCTAGTCCATGTGAGTGCACAAACTGTCCGGCGTGAAGTGTCTTGCGTGCACAACCGAGAGCTGTCACAAATACCACCCTCCTCATAGCCTACTGTAGTGGATAAATTCCAGCCAGCGAGGACGCAGCCATGGGGGTTTGGGGGAATAAACTGTGAACAACCCAAAACCAAAACACATCGGTTCTGTTCTTCGGCATTGTTGATGCTAGAATGGGAGGTGGCCATAGGGGAGGTGGCTACAAAGGTGGGGAAAGTCATTATTCAACAGTCCACCAGACAGACACCTGCCAGTCATTCTGACCTCGTGAATTAAACATTTTCTTGATTTGCGTCATCACGCAAGATGTGTCTGTTTAGGGGCAGGGCTTAGGGCTCTAATTGTTTAATCATAATACACAAATACTCAAATGTTTCACTTTTTTTGGAATCCAGTGTTAGGTATGGCCATATCACTACAGATATGCTCTAAAAGTGTGAAAAACATGTTTTTCATTTCACTGCGTCTTTAAGGCTTTATTCAAATCATAATTAGGCCTACCTTCCTGGGTCAGCATCATATACCAATGACTTCACAGCTTTGTGTATTTCCTACTGTTTTTCAGCTGGAGCTGGAGCTCAGTACCACCAGCTGCAGGGCCCCAAACCTCCCATGGACCTTCATTCCCAACAGCTGACAAGCCCACAGCAAGCTTTTAAGTACAGGTATGACACCACACTCTCACACGATTTTTCAAAAATAGCAGATCTACAATAGCAGATCTACAAGCTTGTATATCTGCTATTTTTCAATAGTTAAAGCATAAAATAATGATACACAAAATGTGTACCCGTTCTAAATGGGTTAAGGTACAGTAATGTTCTAAGATGAGGAAACCCAACGCTGCAATGCATTAAATCTAGTAACATGAGCTGAAAGGAAATCAAAATGTCTTCACACAAAAGGTTACAATGACTTCACAGTTTGTGTATCTCCTACTGTATTTTTCAGTTGGAGCTGCACAGTACCACCAGCTGCAGGTCCCAAAAGCTTGAACCATGGACCTTCATGCCCAACAGCTGACAAGCCCACAGCAAGCTAGTACAGGTATGACACCACACTCTTTCAGGAGCAGAAATATTTTAAGAGACATGGAAACATAAATCCTCAATGTATACTGTTTGACATACAGTATTTAGTTTTAGTATGACAGGGTTCAGGGTTACAGGGAGAAGCTAAATTGCAGAGGCTGCTGGATTCCCCTGAATGCCATGGTAACGACACCAAGTTGTCAATAATTCTGTCTTAAGTTACTGTATGTGATCTCTGCACTAAAAGCTATAATTTCAGAAGAGCTGCCCTATAATCTAATGAATAAACGTGGTGGTGGTGTTTTGTTTTAAACTCTAGGCTAAAGTGCTAGGCCTGCTCTCTAGAGCACTTACAGGTCTGCATTTAAGTGTTACACCTGATTGAGAGATGTAGTTAAACGGTTATATTTGTGAAGATGTAATGAATGAATTCTTGTCGCGGAAGAGGAGGATTGCAAGGTAGTTGTTAACAACACATTCAGTTGAACATCGATCTGCTGTGTTTGGATGTGAGAAGGTGGAAGTTAAATTGTATCTTTGTTTCAGCAGAGCTCCCCAATGTTGCGGAGTATATCAAGCGGATGACCCAGTACGTGGCTGCAACGAGGGACTTTACCATTGCTCTGACACCAGTGGAGGTTTTGTCTTTCAGGGACATTTTCTAGTGTCACATATGTGAAGGTTGGTATGCTACATGTGTTGCATAAATACATTTTGCTAATTGTTTTGCTTTCATGTTGTGTGACAGTTGAGGCAGTACTATCTGGGGCAAATTTAAAGTGTATCTGTAGTTTGTACGTGGACAATAAGCTGACTTTATAGACTCTCACACAATTTGTTTACGGTCACTTACATTTCTGGAAATGATGTCTCACAAGAGTAAAAATGTTAACACGTTAAACACAAGTTGTAAAAATCCCTAAATGCCTAAAATGTTTAACACTGTTCTGTACCAACACAAACCTGCAAGCTATTGTGTACATGTCATGTAGATGTTGAACATTTAGCTAAAAGGCAGAAGCTGCTGGATTCCCCTGAATGCCATGGTAACGGCACCAAGTTGTCAATGATTCTATCTTTAAGTTACTGTATGTGATCTCTGCACTAAAAGCTATAATTTCAGAAGAGCTGCCCTATAATCTAATGAATAAACATGGTGGTGGTGTTTTGTTTAAATTCTAGGCTAAAGTGCTAGGCCTGCTCTCTAGAGCAGTTACAGGACTGGATTTAAGTGTTGCACCTGATTGAGAGATGTACAGTAGTTAAAGTGTATCTGTAGTTTGTATGTGGACAACAAGCTGACTTCATCTCTCATACAATTTGTTTACGGTCACATTTCGGTCACATTCTCTAGCATAACCCAGTCCCTTGAGTGCAAGTCCTGCCCGATGTATAGAGCAGTTAGGATTTAACAGTGTTACATCTGTAGTAAAAAGGTTTTATACTTGTAATAATGACAGGTACTTGTTTCCTTTAAAAAAAAACAAATGAAATTGTATCTTTGTTCCAGCACCAAATTGATCAAGTAGGCCTACTATCTGAGCAAATTTAGTGGGATCATGAAAGTGTATCTGTAGTTTGTACGTGGACAATAAACTGACTTTATAGACTCTCACACAACTTGTTTACGTTCATGTGTCACAAGAGTAAAAGTGTAAAATATTAACACGCTAAACACAAGTTGTAAAAATCCCAAAATGTATAAAGCTGTTCTGTACCAGGACAAACCTGGAAACTATCGTTTACATGTAGATGTTGAACATATTGTTTTGTTTTTCTTCAGAAGATCTGCCCTAGAATTTAAAAGGGTTTTTAAAGGGTGGTGGTGGTAATAAAAAATGCTTTATATGACATGACTCTTGACTTTTACATTTATACTTGTATTGAGTTGACTTGCATCATCCAAAACCTTAATGTTGTAGTATCCTTAATAATTATTTTCCTTTGCCTAGGCCAACTCTGATGGGTCATATTTGTTCAAGTACTGTTTTGTATGATAATTTGAGCCAACTCAAATGCCTTGTGAAATGTTAATATCATGAATGTTCAAGTATTTGATATGCAGAGGCTGAGAATTCTCATATGTCAAAAAGATTAGTGGCAGACTTGATTAAATCGACTTATGAATCAGAAGTCTGGATACAACTGGAGGACCATACATAGAAAACGGTGAGTTGGGAGGGCAGAGCGTGCTTGCAAGGGCAAAATGTGGTTTTGGTTCATGAGACCAAATTGACAACGATTCACAAACTAGGAATGCCCTTTTTTAACTTTTATTTATCAAGAATGTAGCAACTCCTTCACCTGAAGAATTACATTTCACAACAGGCTAGCATTAATCTTGAAAACCACTTGTACCCAGAGGTTTAATGCATTATGAACATCTGTTCACCACACAATCTGCTTATAACACTAATTAAAAATCCTCAGACATAACAATGATGTCACATACAGCATATCACACTTGTTTTAAATTATGCTGTAATTAAAGTAAATATGCAGGCATTAATTCATAGCAGTTCCTATGATCACACTATTGTTTTAAACAAGATCGTCTAACTATTAAGTATAATACTTGAACGTATAAGTCAACATAATCTTGTGTTAGGGTTATTTCTATAAAGCTGTGTGCGTGGTTATTATATACAGTTAAAGCTGCTATACACGCACGCTCACAATGTGTGAACATTAGAGAACAAATGGAAGCAGTGCACCACCGTGTGGTACTAACTGGTACTGACAATAGCAGATCTGCTCGCAACGCGTCGCGATGTGAGCTTGTTAAACTGCCTTTTTCCCCCCCTAAACAGCCTCCTAGGCATAAAACAGGGTTTACATGCATACGTTAGTTTAAAAGTGAATCAAAACTGAACAGCAATATAAGGCAACGTTTCTAAAACAATGCGAGACGAGCCGCCATGACAGTTTCCACTCAAAACAACGTAAGGTGACGTAACGTCATGCGTAACGTACGTAGGGCGGAAGAGAAACGCGTCTCGGCAATCCTCGGCTCCGCTCGGATAGAGTCGGCTCTTCAGCCTACCGCATCTCGCAACTCAGCAGATAGGCTGAGAGCTGCATGTCCCTTGTCTTCAGCCTACCGCCTCTCGCAACTCAACAGATAGGCTGACAGCTGACTCGTCTTCAGCCTACCGCCTCTCGCAACTCAACAGATAGGCTGAGAGCTGAGCGTGTTCAGCCTACCGCCTCGCGCAGCTCAACTGATAGGCTGAAGGCTGACTTGAGCGCCTCCCGCCTCTGAGCGACGCGAGAGAGGCGAACTGCCAGATCGTACACGGATCCAGCTTGAACCCGGCGTTCCAACACCAACTCCGACTGAGGAGCGCGGTGAAGCTGGGATGACAGCTGAGACGGTGAGGCAGATGCGTGGCGAGGTGACGGTGAACCAGCAGCCGGTGTCCAGCAGAGGGAGAGGCCGTGGGAGAGGAACCTTCTCTGCCGCCAGCATGAGGGAAGCAGCAGCAGCAGCGAGATCCGGAGGGACGTTCGCTCTGATGGGGAGACAGCAGCAGCAGCAACAGCAGCAGTCACCGCCCCCCTCTTGCCCAGAGGCCGCTGCAGCAGAGGAGACGGAGGAGGCTGTCAGACTGCTGGAGAAAGCTGTCAAAGACATCCTGCCGCCCTGGTCCGACTCCTCTGGCGTCGAGGAGGAGAAGGGAGCAGAGGCCAAGGATCAGCGTGATGAGGAGAAGGGCGAGGAGTCAGACGCCTACGACTCAGCAAGTGAGGAACCGAGCGAGCGGAGCGACAGCAGCTCGAGCAGCAGTATTGTTTCTAACGGAGGAGAGGGGCTCCCCTCCACTACTGCAGAAGAGACACAAGGAGACGGAGCTCACGTGAGTGCTAACAAGAAACGTTATCCGTCGCCTCTGGCGAATGAAGAAAAGAAGCATAGGAAAAAATGAAAGTTTGATTAACATTCACACCTTTTCGTCATGGCTACAATCTCAATCGTTACATGTAACGTGAGAGGAATCAAATCTCTGGAGAACAGACAGTCCAAGATGAGCATTCTCCACAGCACAAGGTATGATATTATATGTGCACAAGAACTGAGGCTGACGACAAACAGTGATATTGCTGATGTAGCTGCTATGTGGAGAAAAGGCACTTCTATTATTTCTTTAGGTTTTGATAAAGCTGACGGAGTGGGTGTATTTTTTAAGAGTAAAGCGGAAATTATAAAGAAAAGAGAAATTATACCAGGCAGAATTTTACTAGTTGACTGTTTTTATTTAAATTTAAAAATGAGAATTATAAATGTGTATACTCCACCAGATGCTGCAACTAAAGTAAGGATGTTTAAAAAGTTGTATGAGTTGTTGACTGTTGGTTACTACACTATATTATGTGGTGACTTTAATGCGTACACTGAGGAATTAGACAGAATTTCTGCTGTGCACGTGAATCCCCGGGTCCGCAATAGAGAAGGAAATTAATTGAAAAAAATGTATGAGTTCTGTGGTGTCAGGGATGTTTTTAGAGTGTTGCATCCAACAGATGTGGGTTATACTCGTTTTGACAAAAATGTCAAGACGAGAATAGACCATATTTATATAAATGAAAATATTACTCCTTTAAATTATAAAACCTGTGTGTTGGTTAAGTCTGATCATCTGGCCGTAGTTGTCGTTTTAAGACTCGGCAAAACAGAAAAGAAGGGTTTTTGGAAGTTGAATGTGAGCTGTTTAAGAAATAATGATGTATTGACAGAACTAAAAAAAGAGATGGCTATTACCAGGTCGTTACATGTGTTAACTGAATCATACATTGAGTTATGGGAGGTTTTGAAAGAGCGACTTCGTTTTTTCTTTAAATTTAAGTCTAAACTTTTAAATAAGGAGCAAAACGAAAAGTACAATGCTTTAATGGCTGATTATGTGAATCTCCGAACGAAAGTAGATAAATCGGAGGCTGATATTGAGCTCTTAAGTGAAATGGAAACTCAATTGGCTAAATTAAATGATGTGTCTTATTGCCTCCGCCTACAGGCTGGTATGGGGGACACAGATTGCTCCAGTAATATACATAGTCTAATGAATATACACAAGAAGGATTTGGAAAATAAACATGTTGGTCCAATTCTAAATGACAATGGTCAATTAATTGAGGATGAAAAAATAAAAAGGGAAACCATTAGAGAACTCTGTAAAAAAATGTATGAGAAAATTACTATTAATGAGGCAGTTTTGCATAGCTTTCTCGACTCCATCGATCTGAGCGAGGTTGGCCTTAATTCAGCAGGTGGGGAAATAACTAAAAATGAGGTAAGGGAAGCTATCTCACAGTTAAATAAGGGCAAAGCGCCAGGCCCAGATGGCCTGTCTAGTGAGATTTATCTCTCTTGTGTAGAAGATTTGGTGGACCTGCTGACCTCGGCTTTTAATGATGGTGTCAAGTTGGGCAAAATGCATGATTCTTTTTATCATGGTGTTATATCCCTAATATATAAAAAAGGGTCCGCGAATAATTTAGATAATTGGAGGCATGTCACTCTGATGAACATCGATTATAAAATACTTGCTAAGATAATTGTAAATAGACTAAATAACGATTTGGAAAAACTAATTGAAAAAGAACAAACATGTGCCATTAAGGGTAGATTTATGTGGGATAACCTGGGGATTCTAAGAGAAATTACTGGTGGGGAAGTGAAAGAGGAATTTTATGTTATAAGTTTAGATCAAAAGAAGGCGTTTGATTACATTTCAAGGGAGTATTTGTGGGAGGTTTTAAAAGCTTATGGTTTTAAAAAGGAATTTATCAATTTGATTAAAATGCTGTAATCAAAGTCCACAGTTCAGGTAAATGTTAATGGTGTCTTGACTGAAACTTTTGACATTAAAAGAGGAGTAAAACAGGGTTGTCCGCTTTCGGGAGCTCTCTATATTCTGGCAATTAACCCTTTATTAAAAAAGATAAAAAACGATAAAAGACTAACAGGTATTAAAACTAGTGGGGGTGAGCGCTTGGTCGTCCTGGCCTATGCCGACGACGTAATTGTAATTGTTAAAAATAAGAAAGAGTTAGATATAATTAACAAGCATCTATCACTCTATGAAGAGGTCTCTGGATCAAAGTTAAACCTGGATAAAACGGAGGGTGTCTGGTTTGGGAGGAGCGAGGCACGGCCGAATATTAACATAAAAGATACAGATTCTATGACAATCCTAGGGATTAAGTTCAGTGCCAGTGATTCCTATGAGATAAATTGGGACGAAAAGGATAAAGAAATTAAGGAGGAATTAAACAAATGGGAAAACAAATCCTGTTGTTACAGAACTAAAATTAGTATTATTAAGTCTTTTATTGTTTCTAAGGTGATTTTCTTAGCAACAATTTTTCCTCCCAAGGACCAGACTCTGAAAAAAATTAATAAAACGTTGGTTAACTTTATTTGGGGAACCACCAGAGAGGTGACAAAAAGAGACCTGCTCTATAAAAGTAAAAAGAAAGGGGGGCTGGGGGCTGTGGATTTTGGGCTCAAACTAAAAATGTCTTTTTGTAAAAATGTTGCATCTGGTTTTAAAAGGAAAGCTCTGTGGATTGGAGAGGTTTTAAGCTGGTCCAAAAAGAAGGGTAGGGCAAGGAGCTCAGTACCTTATTATAAATTAATGTATGGGGATTTATTATCCAACTCTGAACACCTGAACATTGACTGGATCGAAATGTCCAGTAAACATATTTATTCTATTATTTGTGATGATCTGTATGGTGGCATCTTCCCCTATAAAGGTCTTGATGATGTGCAGAAACAGGTGTGCTTGAAAAATATATGGAGCAAAAACTTATCTGAAAAAAAGAGGGATGTAATGTGGCTTGTCTCTGTTAGGAGGCTAGCTGTTAGAGCAGTTGTAAAATGGAGCTGCTTTGTGACAACGGTGAAATGTCCAATGGGAAATTGTAATGACGATGAGTCAATAGAACACCTGCTTGTAGACTGCCAGAGGTCAAGATATGTCTGGGGGAAGATGACACTCATCGGTTTTAAAATCAAGGTGACTTATAACGCTGTTATGTATGGTGTGTTTGAGGAAAAAATGTCTGCTATGGATCATGACTTCTATTGGTCTGTGATTTGCACTGTGGTAAACAAGTTATGGAACACTAGATGTGCCATGGTGATTCACCAGGAATCCATATCTGGGGAAGTTGTATTCAAGCAGATAAGAACTGAACTGAAAAGGCAAAGAACACTGGACTCAAAACAAAGAATACTCAAGCCATGGCACCTTTTGGCACTTTAAAAAGTACTGTTAAAAAAAAGGGAAAAAAAAGAAAAAACTATATTCTATATTTTTCTATTTTACATTTTTGTATTTATAGGCCTTTTGGCTTCAATGTAAAAAAAGGGGAGTGGAAAAAAAAGAGAAGTAATGCCCTTACATGTAGTAATATAATTGTGTAATTACTGTATGATTGTTTTCATATGCATTTTTGTAGCCTACTGCTTAAAATGACTGTATTCATATGCCTGTTTGATTGCTTGAAATGATTGTAAAACCTGCAAAATTTTCAATAAAGTTTATTTAAAAAGCGACAGAGTGGTAGCCAACGCCCATCCTGCTACATAGGCTATAATAGTAGTAGGCCTACACTTACTATGTACAATATGGTCTTTATGGGGAGTGACTTTGATGTTGACACAGTGTAGACAAAATATCCATGTTTGTTTGGAGTTGTTTGCTGTAGCCTCTCGTAGGCTACAGTATAATAAACTAGTAAGATGCCTCAGGGCGACAAGCGACATGCGACTTGCAATTGAATTGGAATTCTATTTAATTGGGGTAATATATGTCTTGGTTGTCTCTGTTTATTATTGAATAAGTATTGAATAAGTTCTCATCAATCTGTGACGTAATGTATTGTGTTTTGTGTCATTATAATCATCCATTCTTGAAAATTTGGACAAATCATGTCCTACCAAACCATTTCAAATTATCATCATACTGACACACTTACAATCTAAACATGCAACCTGAGAGAAATCACCCTTGTCCCAGACAAGAATTCACAACTTAAAACACATGTTTTTCTTTAATAAATACACAAAATATTGTTAATCCCTGGTGTGTCCCAACCATAACAAATCAACTCTGCCAGGCCTTCTAAATCCAAACAAAAACCATATTTTGAAAGTGTGTAATGTGCAAATGTGTACAAAATAAATAAAGGTTTTGTCACAACAACAATTGGTGCAGGGCCTTGAAAGGTTAAACTATTGGCCAGTTTCTGTCTATTGTTGCCCCACCCACCCATTCTCTGATTGGGCCATCTGACTCTCTGTGAATATTTAGCAGGGCTCTGTTCACGTTTGGTGACACTTTAGTCTCTGCAATTTGTTAAGGGCTGAACTTGCTTCTCTTGGTTGGTGTATTTGTCAGAGAAACTCGACTTGAGAAATGGCTTTACTACAAACACTGAAGTCCTTGGTCAATGAGCGACTATCTGCAGCTGCTGAAGAGATATTTGGGGCCATTGGACAAATTGTAACAGAGTATGAGGATGAAGCTTTCGGCTTGAAGCAAGAAATCGACCACAAAAGCAGACTACTGGACCTAAAACCCTACATCAAATTATACAGAACAGGTTGGTACAATAACTTTAAAACACACCTTTCTTAATGTAAGAAAAAATGGCTAAGAGTCAATAATATGAGGTTTAACTTTGTTCACTTTGTGAGACCATTGTGGTTTTGATAGCCATGATTGATGATATTCCTTGTGGTCTGGGCTCAACCTTTGAATAGTTTTCTGTCAAAGCCTCTCAGAGCTTCTGACAGTGCCATGTTATGTGTGCTGTCTTGAAAACATGTCAGACCAGTTGTGGGAATGAGATAGAGGATATATAAACGATAATGGTGTTGAAATGTTAAAATACATTGTTATTCCCATTTATTTCCCAAATTGGTCATCTAAAACACACATGAAGACAGGGGAAAGCATTTGGTTTAAGTTAGTTCACACAGACACATCATTCAGTCTAAGCCAGAATGACAAAGAAAATGACACTAAATCAGAGGAATCATATAATCTGACAATATACACATGATTGAATCAAATAAACATGACTTGTTTCTTGGTGGATTTTGCGTTGCATGCTCCAGAACAGTAGAACAGTGTCTGTCCACATTTGTCAGAATAAAACAAGTAATATTAGTCAGATTCTCCATTGGCTCCCGTGTAAAATGTTGTGCGAAACGTTCACTTCTCTGTTTTTTTTATATGAAAGCAATCAATGAGTTCAAATGTGTACTCAAATATTACACCATAGTCCTTATTATTCATGTCACAAAGTCCTTATTCAAGTTCTCATGCTTTAATTCCTTAATTCCAGATCAGTGTGTGGAGGCCAGTCTGCAGGTGAAGATCAGTTCTCCAGCCAGGACTGTTTCTATTAAACAGGAACCTGAAGACCACCTTAAACAGGAACCTGAAGACCACCTGCATCTCAGTAAGTTTCAAGCACCCTGTCTTTATTTCTGTTATTGGAGAAGGTGGGCCGCTACTTAGGGTGGAAAGTAGAACCAATTTATAAGTGCAGACTTTATTTTATTTTGTTGTTTGTGTGTTGTCTGCACCTGGGCATTGAAGGATGTGTGCTCCAATGTTTCAGTGAACTGAGGGAACACTGCAGTAAAGTCTCATTGTATATTTTTCCTAGACTTCCTGCACGCCCCTCTGTGTAGAGAGGAGTGGAGCTCCAGTCTGGTTCAGGAGGAACAACAGCCTCCACAGATTAAAGAAGAACAGGAGGAAGAGGCTGGTGGGTCAACATTGACATTACTAGCAGTGAAAAGTGAATGTGACGATGAAAACAGAGAGACAGCGCCTGTAGCCAGCACCTCAACTGAACACATGGAAACACAAGCTGATGTAGAGGACTGTGGAACATCACAACCAACTAGTGATGACCATCTTCTCTCTTCACACTGTTCTGAATCAGAAACTGAAGACAGTGATGAGTGGGAGGAGACCAGAGGAGATCAGTCTGCTTTAAACACACTGAAATCACACAAGACACAACATGTGGGAGGACAGAGCAAGCTGTCCCAGGACCTGAAATCATCAAAACAAACTCAATCCATGAGGAGTCACACAGGGAAGAAACGTTTTAGTTGTACAGAGTGTGGCAAAATGTTTAATCGAAAGGCACAGCTGAAGACACACACAATGATCCATACAGGGGAATGGCCCTTTTCTTGTACCATTTGTGGCAGAGGCTGTGTTAGCGCAAGTAATCTAAAAACACACATGATGTCTCATACAGGAGAAAAGCCCTATACTTGTACCGTATGTGGTAAAGGTTGTCCTACCACTAGTGATCTAAAAATACACATGAGGACTCATACGGGGGAAAAGCCATTTTCTTGTACTGTGTGTGGTAAAGGCTTTAATCAGATGGGAAATATAAAAACACACATGAAGACTCATACAGGGGAAAAGCCGTTTTCTTGTACAGTTTGTGGTAAAGGTTGTCTTCACAAGGGTGATCTAAACAAACACATGATGACTCATACAGGGGAAAAGCCCTTTTCTTGTACAGTATGTGATAAAGGCTTTAATCAAATGGGTAATCTAAAAACACACATGAAGACTCATACAAGCGAAAGCCTTCAGTTTAAGTTAGTTCACACAGACACATAAAAGATCACTCAGTCTAAGCCAGGATGACAATGAAAAGGACACTAAAGCAGTGGAATCATATAATCTCAACATGACTGAATAAAATACACATTGATAGTTTATTGTGATGGATGTTGCTTTGTGTGCTCCAGAACAGTAGAACAGTGTTTGTCCACATTTGTCAGAACTTAACAAGTCATATTCATTGAGGTTAATGCAATAATTATTGTGTAGTTATGATGGGTGTTGTTTGGATTGTGAAATTGCCAGAGTAGATATTTGGTAGATGAGTCTGGTGAAATCAACACATAGTTTTGATTGATTGAATACTTCATTAACAGTTTGCAAAGACACATACTTTTTTTTTCTTCAAGAAAGCATATTGCTTGTCTCCATTTCCATTGGGGGTCCTATTGTTGGATTACTTGTTAACATTCTACTACCGTGTTTTGTGTCTTTATAAATTTGCTTTGTAGACTTAAAGAACCATCTTCGTACCTGGGGGAGGGTGGATGTTTGTTTGATTTAATAAAGGTTTCACCACTACATGTCCTCTCTCTGTGCTTTATCATTACATAATGTTATCATAGCATCTACCATAACTACTGTGAACAATACGATAATAATCACTGCTTCGTTTTATGTGCGTGCACGACCCGCGAGAAGTGTTCACCCTTCCAGATTCATGATAAATTGAATGGTGACTGGAAGTGTCCCGCAGATAATGCTACAGTAAAGTCTTGCTGAAACAGGTGAATAAATGTTAATGTTAAACGTTAATCCCTGGTGTGCCCCAACCATAACAAATCAACTCTGACAAGCATACAAGTACAAAACACACATGATTTGACTCCACAATTTGACATTTGATGCTGTAATGTTTAACAGTTCATGTTGCACATATTGACCCAGTATGACTGTGTTTGCTATTGGAGACAGAAACACAATCGCTCCACGAGTTAACGCTGGGTGATATTACGCCTAGAAGCCATTGTTCTCTCGTCCTCCTGTGCGCCAGCCGCCAAACGTAGAAAGAAAAGCTGACCACAATCCAGCTCTTGCCGCCCGCGAACGCATGTACAAACGAGCACGCTCGCACGAATTTCACATGACTGCGCCCAGCCGCTTGCCTCGCCGCCCCTAAACTCTGCACAGCTAAAATAACTGCCTGACTCTCTTTGAAAATGAATAAAGGGGGTTTCACACTAGGCGCGGTCACCGCCTCCTCCTTTTCTTGTACTGTTTGTGGTAAAGGCTTTAATCAAAGAACTGCTCTAAAAAGACACATGAGGGTTCATACAGGAGAAAAGCCCTATACTTGTACTGTTTGTGGTAAAGTCTGTGTTACGGAAGGTAATCTAAAAATACACATGAGGACACACACAGGGGAAAAGCCCTTTTCTTGTACAGTATGTGGTAAAGGCTTTAATCAAATGGGTAGTCTCAAAACACACATGAGGACTCATACAGGAGAAAACCCCTTTTCTTGTACAGTGTGTGGTAAAGGCTGTCTTCACATGGGTCATCTAAAAACACACATGATGATGCATACAGGGGAAAAGCCCTTTTCTTGTACAGTATGTGATAAAGGCTTTAATCAAATGAGTCATCTAAAAAGACACACGATGACTCATAAAGAATAAAATCCTTTAGTTTAAATTAGTTCACACAGACACATACATGTTCATTCAGTCTAAGCCACAAAAAAAAAAAAACATAAACATTAATAGTTTCTTCATGTGATTTGTCAGTATTTAAAAAGTCATATTCAATAACATTCATGATATAAGTATTATGTTCATTGATATGCATGTAACAATGACGTAGCTGTTCACTGTGTGTTGACATACATGTTGTTTGGATTGTTAGATTATCAGAGTAGATGACAGAGTCAGTTGAAATCATCACTTAGTTTTGATTGATTGAATACTTTATTAACAGTTTGCCAAGACATGAAGTACAGTCCAATACAAGGTCAGCTTAAAAAAAATATGGCTTGTTTCCATTTTCAATGGAGGTTCTATAGTTAGATAACATTCTACAGTGCTTGCTCTAAATCATCCCATTCTTCATCATCAACTGCTGCTGCTTGTTCACCTTGTTGTACTGGCTCTTCAGTACTGAAAATGTTAGCAGCCTGGTCTGGTAAATTAGCTGGCTGGGCCAGAGCCTGGTTCTCTTCATGTTCAATTTGTAAGTGCCTTCTGTAAGATCTAATAAAAGAAAAGGTTCTATTGCAACCGCTTTCACAACATTGAAAATATGTCGATGTGTTGTTTATATTGTGTATTAGGCGTAAATGTGCAAATAGGCACTTGTCATCACCAGTAATTCGCTTTTTGCATTTGAAGCATTGATAAGCCATCTGCCTTGATAATGTTTATGGAAATGATAGACTTACAAGTTCTCTAAAAAGTTTTGTGAATTTTAGCCCGGGGCCAATTTTAGGGATAAGAGATCGAATTGTTTCCTCATCCAAAAGAAGAAACGCCTCCTCATCAATATCTTGCTCTGAAAGATAAAGGCAGAAAACACAGACATCTTGTAATTTTTACAGTAATAGTTCCAACAATTGCCATTCAGTGGCAATATGCAATTTCTAATTGTTAAATGAGTATTGTACAAATTAAGGTGATAGAATTGTGCATCACAGACCCAAATTATCTAAGATTATTACACCAGCAATTAATCACTTTTAAGGGATGGACATGTTTGTAACTATGCCCTATTTATGCAGTTGATCAATATCGTTATGGTTTGAACTGAGGACCCCCCACCCTGACAACCGCTTGGAATAGGCTCCATGCACCGCAACCGTATTGGAAAGAAATTGGACTTCTTCTTATTGTTATCATTTATCAATGATACTAATTAAGGCTCTGTTCCGTTAACTTTAGCACAGTGGTTTTCAAAGTTACATTTCAAGGACCCACATAACTCTTGAGTGTACACATGGCAGAATGGAACAGCCTTCATTAGTATCATTGGTAACGCTGACTCTGAGCAGAATGGAATAGAGCCTTCATTAGTATCATTGATAACACCTGAAGGAATTTGACCAATTTAGTTCGACTCGAATCCACAGATAAATATCGTGAAAAATAAACGATTCAAAGGGAATTATTATGTGGTACAGCTGTCAACAGTTTAAGGTATGAAAAAAGTACACAAACTATACAGATCTAATTTAAACCCCAATAAACATGCACCGTCCAATTGTGTCAGTAACGTCAAAGAGAGCACTGCCTGCGATCTTGCCATTGTGTACTTTTATAACCATTGTTTTTTGGCCCACAGTTGTTTCGAAGGAACAATATTTTCTAGTTACATAATCTTGAAATATGAAATGCTAACCTGCCGACGCTGGTGAATGCTGACTTATATAGGAAACCACAAAAAACAAACATGTTATGTTTACAGTTTGTGGTAAAGGTTGTCTTCACAAGGGTGATCTAAACAAACACATGATGACTCATACAGGGGAAAAGCCATTTTCTTGTACAGTATGTGATAAAGGCTTTAATCAAATGGGTCATCTAAAAAGACACATGAAGACTCATAAAGAATAAACAAATAAAGGAATAAAGGATCATTCAGTGACTGAATGATCATTTATGATTACATTGAAAAGGACACTAAAGCAGAGGAATCATATAATCTGACAATATCAACATGACTGAAAAAAAAACATTAACAGTTTCTTCGTGTGATTTGTCAGTATTTAACAAGTCATATTCAATAATTTTCATGCAATAATTATTATGTTCATTGATAGGCATGTAACAATGGTATAGCTGTTTACTGTGTATTGACATAGCCTATGTGTTGTTTGGATTGTTAGATTATCAGAGTAGATGCCAGAGTCAGTTGAAATCATCACTTAGTTTTGATTGATTGAATACTTTATTAACAGTTTGCTAAGACATGTAGAGGGAAGTACAGTACAATACAAGGTCAGCTTAAAAAAAACATATGGCTTGTTTACATTTCCATTGGAGATTCTATAGTTAGATAACATTCTACCGTGTTTTGTTTCTTTATAAAGTTGCTTTTTAAACTCAATGTTTGTTTGATTAAATAAAGGGTTCACTACTACAGGTCCTCTGTGTGTGTGCTTATCTATCTATCTATCTATCTAGGTCGTCCTCAGACGAGCCCTCCATCGTTGTTTCCAGTCTGCTTTATCATTACATAATGTTGAAGAATATGAAATGCTAACCTGCCGATGCTGGTGAATGTTAACCTGGTAAATGCTAACCTGGTTGGAACAACGGGAGGTCTATCAATGCGCAGTCCACTACATTACCAAAGCAAGTGTCAAAATATAATAAACTGGTGAAAATGGGGAACAAATATAAAGCCTCTGAGACAAAGGATCTGATCAAAAAACACTGATTTAATCACATCATAAAATCACCCCTCCCCTTTTACCATACACCCTGATAGGGATAGCTTTGCTGTTACTACATGTAATTTTTTCGACACCCAAATCTAACCCTTACCCTAAACCTAACCTTCGTGGGGTGAGTTGCTAACCCTCCGGTCGAAATGATGGTCATTCGAAAGAGTGAGATTTTACCACCCTGATCATCATGTTTTAGGATGGAAAGAAATCATACCACCCCATCTTTAAGATAAAACGTGTTCGGTTCAACAGATGAAGTGTTTTGACATTTGCTCTGCTCTAAATGTGTGTGTTTTAAGATTTTTCTGAATGGAAGTTCAGTGAATAAATTAAGTTTCAATATACACTGATGGGAGTCAGTACACTTACTTTGCACAATATGGTCGATATGGGAAGTGACTTTGATGTTGACACAGTGTAGACACAATGTCCATCTTTGGTTGGAGTTGTTTGCTGTAGCCTCTCGTATGCTACAGTATATTAAACTAGAAGGCTAAGACGCCTCAGGGCGACATGCAACCTCGCCCTTGTGACAATTGTTGGCCACCTGGCCAGTGATGTATATCAGACCAGTTACCCATATATGGAGACCCCTGGTTCCCATTTATGGAGATTTGTGTACTGTATATGGAGATATTCTGTGAGAGCCCAAACATGCTTGTTATTCGTTATGTGAAAGTCCTATGATATCTGACATCATACCCTTTTATGCTTTTTTCTGTTTTGTTTGTGTCTATGGTTAACATCGTGACTACTAATTGAAGCCGAGGCCGAATTGGGCCAAATCGCATGGATGAGCCCTGACAGCACATGGTTGGTGCTACAGACTCCAAATTTCGCACACAGGTAGCTCAGACCTTTGCCTACGATCTTAGCTAGGCCTCGACCCGACCCGATATGCGGTTTTCCGGAACCAACGCGAAAAGGTTCGGAATCTCCATATGCGGAGTCCTGACTACTAATTGAAGCCAATGGACGCCGAATCCAAATTGGCCCGAATCGCATGGATGAGCCCTGAAAGCACATGGTTGGTGCTACAGACTCCAAATTTCGCACACAGATAGCTCAGACCTTTGCCTACGATCTTAGCTAGGCCTCGACCCGACCCGATACACAGTTTTTCGGATCCGGCACGAAAGGTTTGGAATCTCCGTATGCGGAGATGACTGACATCGGGCTGTTCCGGAGCAAGCGCTGACTCATTGTGACATCACTTCATAAAAGGCATCACATACACTAGATGAGTCAACAAAAAATCTCTGAGTGTGGCATAAACTATAGTCTTTCTTCCTCTCACTCCGAGGTGAGCAAAGTTCAGGGTGCTCTTCAGAGCGGTTGGGTTCAGGGGAATTAGCGGGAGAGCCCTGAAAACACATGGTTGGTGCTACAGACTCCAAATTTCGCTCTGACTCGACCCGACACCCAACAGATATCTCCGTATATGGGCATAAAAGGGACACAGGCAGAGACTTCTCGCGCAAGCGCTGACTCATTGTGACATCACATCATAAAGGGAACAACAAGACAAGTACAGGGCCCACCAGTATTCAGGTCTGGATGATGCCCTAACTGCACAGCAAGCACAGCCAGGACAGACTGAGGCCACCAGGATTGGTCAACAGATAATTCTTCCAGGCTCACACACTGGTAGCCCCAGATACCAATTCAAGCGCTTTCAAGATGCCCTTGCCATAGCAGCCAGATATAGAAGGTTTGACCTCTTCATTACCATGACGTCAAACGCAAGGAGTGAAGGTGTACTGAGTAACATCTTTCCAGGACAGCAGCCCACTGACAGACCAGACATTGTTAACAAAGTTTTCAAAAGGAGTTTGGATGAGCTCCTCCACGACACAAAGCTCGGCGTCTTTGGGAAGATGAAGGCTAGAATACACACTATTGAAGGACAGATGAGAGGACTGAAACATGCCCACATACTGCTACTCCTACATGAGATTTTGACTGTCGCTGACATTGATCAAATAATTAGAGCAGACATACCTGACAAACAAAAGGAGCCAGAGCTGTATGAGCTGGTGTGTCGATTCATGCTACATGGACCCTGTGGCCCGGCCTACCCTAACAGCCCCTGCATGGTCAATGGTATCTGTACTAAGAAATTCCCTAAAAACTTCTGTGCCAACACACGACTGCCTCATGATGGTCATGGCTACCCAGAGTACAGACGGCCCATTGTCGGTCACACCCATAAGAAGAATGACTTTCTGTTTGACAGCAGGTGGGTAGTTCCTTACAACGCTTGGGTCCTACTTAAATATAAATGCCACATCAATGTTGAATTTGTTGGCTCCTTCCGTACCATCAAGTACCTGTACAAATACGTCCATAAAGGAGTTGATGTTGGCACTCTCGATATTGAAGACAGGGATGAGATCTCCAGATTCATCAATGCCAGAACCATTGATGCTCATGATGCACACTGGAGAACAATGGAATACAAGATCCAGGACAGAGTCCCTGCTGTCACCAATCTCGCTATCCACACAGATGGCCAGCAGAGCATAATCTTCAGAGAAGGCTATGCACAGGAGGCCCTAGCGGCAGCCAAACCAACTACATTGCTTGCCTTCTTCCAACTAAACAGCAGGGACCCTGACGCAAGGCAATATCTTTACATGCAGATTCCAGAACATTACAAATGGGATGCAAAGGACCACATGTGGCAAAAAAGAGTCCACCAACTCAAGGATGCAGAACTTCCAAGTACAATAGGCAGGATGTCCAATGTATCAGTGCTCCAAGGAGAAAGATTCTACTTGAAACTGCTCCTAGGACATATCAGAGGACCACAGACCTATGATGACCTTAAGGTATATAACGGCAACCACTATGACACTTTCAAAGACACTGCTCTAGCCATGGGCTTGCTTCAGGACGATGGAGAATGGATTACCGCCATGCGTGACGTCTCAAGCTACGCTTCCTCAAGGAAAGTAAGAGAAACCTTTGCCATCATCCTCCACTACTGTCAACCTTCAGAGCCCAAAGATCTGTTTGAAAGATTCTTTGAACAGCTTAGTGAAGACTTTGTCCATGAGGAGGCCACTGCACAGAGGTGCCCTACAGATGCAGTAGACACAACATTTATACACAATCAGGTACTACTTGCAATTGAAAACGAGCTCTCGCAAATGGGAGGTAGTCTATCCAAACACAATGATATGCCACAGCCAAGACCACTAACTGAGCAGGAAAAACTGACACAAATCTTCAGATCTGAAAAATTCAACATAACACAGCAAGAACAAATTGTAAAGTCACTTGCTCCTAAGCTCAATGGAGAACAAATGGCACTCTACGAAGCTGTCTATCAGGCAGTACATGCACCAAAAGAAGAAACCATCACACGGCAGTTCATTCTAAACTCCCCAGCAGGTTATGGCAAAACCTTTACCTTTAAGGCAATTGCAGCTAAGATTCGCGCAGAGAATGGCATTGTACTGTGTGTGGGCAGCACAGGCTTAGCGGCACAGAACCTGGAGGGTGGTAGGACAGCTCATTCAAGATTTAAGATCCCAATCCCCATTTTTGAAGACTCTGTCTGTGCCATCAACGCCGAGTCCTCCCTGGCTAGGCTCATCAAAGAGAGCAACTTGATAATCTGGGACGAGATATTCAGTGTTAACCGATTTAATGTTGAGTGTGTGGAAAGAACACTGAGGGACCTCATGCACTCACAACAACCTTGGGGTGGCAAAACTGTCCTTCTGGGTGGAGACCCTAGGCAGACACTCCCTGTTATTAAAAGAGCAAGCAGAGCCCAGATAGTTACAGCATGCATCCAGATGTCACCACTGTATCCTCTCATGAAGCACCACAAGCTTAACATCAACATGAGGACAGAAACAGCTGAAAGGGACTTCTCCAACTATCTTCTTGCTTTAGGGGACGGAAAACTCCCTCACGAGGACACAGAAGTTCAAATCCGAATTCCACCACAACACTTGGTTAAGGATCTGAATACTCTGATTTCTTACACCTTTCCTGACCTGCAAAATGGATGTATCAACAAAGACAACCTTCTCAAAGGCACTGTATACACTCCTCTGAACAATGACATCCGAGAAATCAACAACATATGCTTGGCTGACTTACCTACAGAAGAGAGAGTCTACCTTTCAGCCGACTCAATTCAGGAGGACGACCACAAGGATTACGTGACTGTGGAATTACTCAATTCACTGACACCCTCTGGAATCCCTGATCATAACCTCAAATTGAAAGTAGGCGCACCAGTCATGCTGCTTAGAAACCTGCAATCAGGTCCTGACCGCACTCTCAAGAATGGCACCAGAATGGTGGTAATGCAAATGATGGACAGAGTCATTGAGTGTGAGATTGCAGTAGGCACAAACAGGGGTGAAACAATCTTCCTACCAAGAATACCTCACTATGACAGAGGTGAGCTTCCCTTCACCTTCATTAGACGACAGTTCCCTATCCGCTTAGCATTCTCTGTTACAATCAATAAGGGTCAGGGCCAAGAGAATGAACGAGTTGGCATCTACTTGCCTAAACCTGTGTTCGCTCATGGCCAACTCTACACAGCCTTCTCTAGAGGAAAGAGAGCCAGCGCTGTAAAAGTTTTCATTGTGGATAATGACAAGGGCATTACTGACAACATTGTTTATAGCGAACTCCTTTAGGATAATGGGCATAAATGGACACAGACAGACACAGAGATCTCCATATACGGCCATAAAAGGGACACACCCAGACACATACAGAGATGTCCATATATCACAGACACAGATAGCTCCATATATGGGCATAAATGCACACACAGATGGGCATAAATGGACACAGGCAAACAGATGGCCAAAACGGGTCCTATGACAACAGGTATAATGGGGTTTGATTTAAAGGGTGGAGCATTCATTCCCTATTTACATCGTTCCTGTGTAGGCCGGTCCCCGACTAGACCCTCGGCCACGAGCTTCTAGTTAATCTAATAGACCACCGGGTGGGGTAATAATGTGCATATTTGCCTATCCCTTTTCCCAGATGTTATGAATCTGCATGTAATACTGTTAGCTATATCTCAGATATAGGCTACTGTATGTCCATGTTTGGTGTCTCTATTAACTTTAACTTTACCATATTATAGCTCTGTTTACACAATGCTGTACCCCCTCATACTTTATAGATTATTAAGCTTATTTGAATTGTAAATTGGATTAATGTCAAATGAAGCTGACATCAATCCTCAAATCCATTATATTGTCCAATCAGAAAAGGGACAGAAAAGGTCCATTGAACTAAATTAACTTTTGGGGTTACAAGAAAAGAAAAACAAAAGTCCATTGAACGCAATGGACGTTTGGGTGTTTGTTTTTAAATAATAACAAAGCTGAACTATGTGTTAGACTAAACATTTATGACAGCGTGGCATTCCTCTGAAAGACTGTGCGGCAACAGTGCTTGTGTTGCTTTCAGTCCGTGTGTCTCTCTGCCTGGGTTACGGTGCGTCTGCGACTGCCACTGTGTTCTTTTGTCAAATCTAAGCTGGAAAATCTAACACTTCCGGTGGCCGATCTCTTCAGAATAAGATATGTTGCACTAGCAGCAATAAGACTTCCAGATGGTGGTCAATTTCGTAAAGCAATTTTACTTCCAGACGGTGGTCGACTTCTTAATCTCTTCAGAATAAGAGTATCGCTGAAGACATTGAAATATGTTTTCATTAGCATAATTCATTGAAACTGTAAATTAAAATTAAAATGTAATTAAAAATTGGTTTTAAATGAAAATTTAAATTAAATTTTAAAAAAATGTGTAAAAACCAAACCATTTTGGAACCGAAATAGGAACCGTTTGGAACCGAAACCAATAAGCAGAACCGGAACCGGAATCGTAAAAATCCAAACGATACCCATCCCTAGCCGTCGCACTGTGTTTTGTCATTCAAAAACATTGTCTTAATGTACGGTAGCAGCCACCCTTGATGGTAACCGGTAAAGTCGCTGGAAAGAAACTCAGAGACAGAGATTTTTATTCTTGTATTTGTTTTACTGAGAATAAAGTTTAGGATTACGCATATCTTTCTGAGGTTAAGATTAGGTAGGCCTATAGGGTTAGGTTTTGGCACCGTTTTACTGAGGTTACGGTTAGGAATAAGGTTAGGTTTAACCGTTTACAGAGCTATAAGGATCTCAATGGAAAATAATAAATAAGCCTTGCCTTGCCCGAGTTTCCTTTTAGTTGACATTGTATCAGTGAACTGTACTGTCATGAAACTGTACCTTTTCCTATCCAAAACTTCCAATAAATACCTCAATCAACCAATCAATCAAAAGGCATAAACCATCAGCCCATGCAAGTTTCTTTCCGGCAACTCTTCTGGTATTCCCCTTGACGCTCTTAATCCAGAGTGTCAAGATTTTACAATAAACAATGGTATAACATAAATCCATCAACATCAATACAAGTTAATACATCAACACAAATACAGGAGGAAAAAAAACATACAGTAGGTAGACCACGCACCTATTCAGTGAAAAACGTTATAACACCCCCCCCCCCCCACACACACACACACACACACACACACACACACACACACACAACATGCAGACAAAACTGAATTTTGCATGTTTTCCTGCCATTTACAATATTCACATCACCCACAGACAACTAAACCTTCTTCACAAACCTACCCAGTCACAGAAACTGAGGTCCACAGACTTGGACCTCCTCTCTGTGCCAAAGTTATGCAAAAGGTGGTCCAGGTGACTTGATGAAGGTTGAGGTGATTATAGGAATAACACATACAGCATTGTACAGTTTTCTTTGGACCAACATACACTTTCTGCTCAGCTCTCTCCTTGTCGTTTTTAATACTGCATGTGAGGATGTAGTTGAGGACTTAATGTGATGGCCTTTATGCAAAGCCTGCTATTGTTCTACCAACACACTATGACGTTGTCATGTATTTGAGGTGCTCTGCCCTCGCATACACATGTAAAGGTCCAGTCATTAGTCCTCATTCATAGATGTTTTTATTGAAGAGACAGGGAGCAGGGACATGGTCCTATCTCTTATTATAGCAAGTAAATCAACATTCCATCAATGGTAATGCGGATCACACCTGCACGCGTCACTTCCCAAACACCACCTGAGATCAATTGCAATGCAAATGCTATAGGCTGTTGTGACCAAGCTACACAGGCCTATTCGAAACATGCTGTGGGGGCCAAAGCAGACAATGTATGTTAATGCATGAATAGGCACAGCTGTAAAGACTTGGTGAAATGACATTGCTGATTTTCAAATGTGAACATTACCACCCTCTGCAATTGTATGTGCGTTATAAACATATAGTGGCTTTAATCCAAATAAAACACAATTTATTGTCTGACTGTACTGTAGCTGAAGTTAGTTGAACATAACATTATCCCTAACCCTACACTCTAACTGGGTTGAATGTTAAAGCAGACTTTGATGATTGAAGCTAACTGTCCAATATCAGGCCAGAGATTCATGAAACATGTTATCCTGTAAAGCAAATCATGTATTTAGTCTACTGCTCTGACTGGGATACACACCTATTATAACAAAGCATGTATTCATTCAGTAACAGTAACCAACTCATCAAGGGTCCACTAACTCTTCTGCCCTCACACTGTGTAAAGAACTCCCCATTGCAATTAGAACTGCAGACTCCTTAGCTGCTGCCGTAGTCAGAAGTACATTGTACATTGAGCTTCAGTGTGTATAGCTTCATTGTACATATTATTCAGTTTGATTGTTTTTTAAATGTATTGAATAGGTTTTTGGCCTACTTACCGGTACTTTTTTGGATTACTATTTCTATGATTTAATGTATTAACATTGATTAGTTGTTGTATGTATTACTGTGTGCTGTCCTTGCTTGTACATCCCCCTGAGTGCTACACAATTATTTCAGGATCCCATCCCTTAGTTTAAGAATCTTAGACGTGATAATATAGGTTTCATCAATCTGTGATGAACAAACAAATCGACGACATGGGCATACTAGTGGTTAAAGTTTATCAGTTTTCCCCAAATTTAAATTCAAATGCCATGCAATATTTTTTGGACCCTCTACTTTTTCAAGATGATACAAGTCTTAATTTAAACCTGCAAGATTAGAAGTGGACAGGATTACAACACACCAATTAGCTCTGTTTGAGCAAACAATATAACAGCAAACCCAGTCATACTGCCTTCTCATGGTTGAGTTTATATATATATATATATATATATATATATATATATATATATATATATATATCGTGTTTTGTTTCATTATACTATAATCACCCATTCTTGATAATAGGAACGTGTCCTACCAAACCATTTCAAATTATCATCATTTATTAACACCCTTGTCCCAGACAAGGATTCCCAACTTAAAACACATGTTTTTCTTTTATCTTTTATCCACAACTTTCCAACATCCCATTGTGCATTGCGCAGAAGGCGAGCGGCATTTCCGGCATCGGTTGCATCTGCAAGTGTCCCACAGATAAAGCTACAGTAAAGTCTTGGGGAAACAGGTGGATATATGTTAATGTTAAACGTTAATCCCTGGTGTGCCCCAACCATAACAAATCAACTCTGACAGGCATTCTAAATCCAAACAAAATTAAACGTATTTTAAAAATGTGTAAAAAGCATGGGTGCTATACATGTGGAACACAGACTGCTAATTATTAAGGCAATTGAATGTCAAATTGTAAAGTCATGTCAAAATGTGTATGTTGTACTGTATGGGGGAGTTCAGATGTGCAGGGACTTGAAGGGTTCAACTGTCTATTGTTGCCCCACCCACCCATTCTCTGATTGGGCCATCAAACTCTCTGTGAGTATTTAGCAGGCCTCTGTTCATGTTTGGTGACACTTAGTCACTGCAAGTTCGTCTCTGCAAGTCACTGATCAGTCAGAATGCCCGAAGTTGCGGCGCATTAAGTGGTTTTGTCGTGACATAGTAATAAGGCCGCAGGCACCCGTGGTGTCTGCGGTTCTGTTATCTTTATTTTCTTCCTAATCTGACACCTTAAAAGACGGTGATCAAAGAGAACACAAATATAAGGAAAATGGCCCCCCCCGGGCCCGGGGGAAGCCCAAGACCGGGTGGGACGCCACTGGGCACGGATCCGCTTCACTGGCAATGGAGAGCCTCCGAGCAGGAGCGTTGTCGGACAATACCTGTTCAAAACCAGATGGCTGGAAGTGAGTGAAATATACTCCTTTATTGCTCTGCCAAACAGGAGAGAATTTGAACTGTGTTTCCACCGTGAAGGCTCCCTGTGGAAATTCAGCACGCTGTTTGCTGACAGATCTGCAGAGGGTGAGTGGAAGGACTTTGAACTGCACTCCTCTGTCCCTGTCGACACGCTCATTGTCATGGTTAAGTTCTGGACGGCTAGGGTAGCCGACTATGACATTGAGCAATACCTACGCAGGTACTGCACACTCCTGTGGCCTGTTGAGAAGCTGCTTGATGAGAACGGGCTCTGGTATGGGGTGCGTCGATACAGAATCAAGTTGCACCAAAAGGGAGCTGACGGGCGGCTCGCAGACCTCCCCAACTCTATTTCCCTTGGCCCATACTGTAAAGTAGGGTGTAGACCAGGACCGACTGGTTGCGGATTGTTGGCATCACCATGACCACTCCGGTTAGAGAGTACAAGCGGAGGAGCTGATTTCCATGTGTTATGGTTTTATTCTAGAAACAGATAGATATAATACAATGTTACATTTAATATTATGTGAAACAAAACAATATGCCAAGGTTTGACATCCAGGTGCACATTACATTCAAGCAATGAAGTCATAGGCAAACATTAGGCTACTCAATAGATAAGATTACATATCATTTAACGATTCATCAATTCATCTTAAAACATCATTACCACACTAGGATAAAGGGCATTTGGAACAATAAAAGACAACATGAGAACAAAGCAATAACTCACTTCATTTAACGCATAACCCCAGATTTGAGTTTAGTCTGAGATCCAAGGAAAACTCTCCAACCTCCAGCTCTCATGTCTGCTGCTGCTGCTACTGAACTTGAGGGCAAAGGCAGTTTATGTAGGCAGCTGATTAGGGCCGAGTGGGTGCAGGTGTGGTGAATTGGAGCAGGTGAAGTGGGGGGTGGAGCCAAGTCCTGATGGGCCATGAGGAGAACTGGTGACTTTTCTACAGCCGCCCCAAATACGGATAGTATTTACAAACAAACTGAAAAGTCATAGTTATATGGGCAGGGGGCTGAATAAGACCAAGGCTGAGGGGTCGGCCGCCCCATGAAAGGCTGTGATACTGGGAGGGGGGTTCGGGTGGTGGCAACTGAAGAGGGGGCTCAGACACTGGGGGGGGGGGGCTGTGGAGGCCTGGCTGGACTGTGGAGCGAGGACTGAAGCTGGAGTCGGAAACTGGAGCTTGAGGCGTGGCTGAATGAGCTTCACGGCAGGAGGTAGTGGAGGAGACTAGGAGGGTGCCGGGCTGCAGGAGGCGGAGTAGGAGACTAGAAGGGTGCCGGGCTGCAGGAGGCGGAGACTAGGAGGGTGCCGGGCTGCAGGAGGCGGAGACTAGAAGGGTGCCGGGCTGCAGGAGGCGGAGACTAGGAGGGTGCCGGGCTGCAGGAGGCGGAGACTAGGAGGGTGCCGGGCTGCAGGAGGCGGAGACTAGAAGGGTGCCGGGCTGCAGGAGGCGGAGACTAGGAGGGTGCCGGGCTGCAGGAGGCGGAGACTAGAAGGGTGCCGGGCTGCAGGAGGCGGAGACTAGGAGGGTGCCGGGCTGCAGGAGGCGGAGACTAGAAGGGTGCCGGGCTGCAGGAGGCGGAGACTAGAAGGGTGCCGGGCTGCAGGAGGCGGAGACTAGAAGGGTGCCGGGCTGCAGGAGGCGGAGACTAGGAGGGTGCCGGGCTGCAGGAGGCGGAGACTAGGAGGGTGCCGGGCTGCAGGAGGCGGAGACTAGGAGGGTGCCGGGCTGCAGGAGGCGGAGACTAGGAGGGTGCCGGGCTGCAGGAGGCGGAGACTAGGAGGGTGCCGGGCTGCAGGAGGCGAAGACTAGAAGGGTGCCGGGCTGCAGGAGGCAGAGACTAGGAGGGTGCCGGGCTGCAGGAGGCGGAGACTAGGAGGGTGCCGGGCTGCAGGAGGCGGAGACTAGGAGGGTGCCGGGCTGCAGGAGGCGGAGACTAGGAGGGTGCCGGGCTGCAGGAGGCGGAGACTAGAAGGGTGCCGGGCTGCAGGAGGCGGAGACTAGGAGGGTGCCGGGCTGCAGGAGGCGGAGACTAGAAGGGTGCCGGGCTGCAGGAGGCGGAGACTAGGAGGGTGCCGGGCTGCAGGAGGCGGAGACTAGGAGGGTGCCGGGCTGCAGGAGGCGGAGACTAGAAGGGTGCCGGGCTGCAGGAGGCGGAGACTAGAAGGGTGCCGGGCTGCAGGAGGCGGAGACTAGAAGGGTGCCGGGCTGCAGGAGGCGGAGACTAGGAGGGTGCCGGGCTGCAGGAGGCGGAGACTAGGAGGGTGCCGGGCTGCAGGAGGCGGAGACTAGAAGGGTGCCGGGCTGCAGGAGGCGGAGACTAGAAGGGTGCCAGGCTGCAGGAGGCGGAGACTAGAAGGGTGCCGGGCTGCAGGAGGCGGAGACTAGGAGGCTGACGAGGAGGTGGACTGGCTGCAGGAGGAAGCGAGGTCTTGTGTTTCCTTATCAGCAGGAGTACTTGATTGCTCTCCTGCAGCCAGTCTGACCACTCCTGATCTGTTTTTGGTTTGGCCATGGCAATTTTGCTCATCCGGGCTCGAAGGACCATGTTGAATAGGGTTTGAGGTTTCAGGGGCTGGTTTAAAGTTGGGTTAAAATCGCCATGGGGGCATCGGCAAGAATGCCAGTTGAAGAGTTGGATTCCATTTTGTGTTATGGTTTTATTTTCATTTAACGCATAACCCCAGATTTGAGTTTAGTCTGAGATCCAAGGAAAACTCTCCAACCTCCAGCTCTCATGTCTGCTGCTGCTGCTACTGAACTTGAGGGCAAAGGCAGTTTATGTAGGCAGCTGATTAGGGCCGAGTGGGTGCAGGTGTGGTGAATTGGAGCAGGTGAAGTGGGGGGTGGAGCCAAGTCCTGATGGGCCATGAGGAGAACTGGTGACTTTTCTACACATACAATGGGAAAATTACATACTCCGGCCAGATCCAGAGGTGCTACATCTGTCAGTCCACATCCCACCAGGTGAAGGACTGTAACATCACCAAATGCTGGAAGTGTGCGCAGCCAGGAGACAAGGGGAAGGAGTGTACCAACACCGGGGTCTGCAGCCTGTGCAATGGAGAGCATACTTTCTTCACTTGCCCCCACTCGTACAGCAACCGAGCCAAGCAGCAGCGGCAGCATCAACCAGACGCAACTCCAGAACCGGAGGACCCCGCAGCAGAGACGCCAGCACCCGGTGGCCAGCAGAGGCCAGCAGAGGAGAGCGCACCATCTGACAGCCAGCAGACAGCGGCACCAGCGCCCGCCAGCCAGCAGAGCGCAGAGGAGGCGACAACATCCTCCAGCCAGCGGAAACCGGAGGAACAGCAGAGACCAGCAGGCAAGCAGCTCTCAGCCTCGACATCTGCAAAACAGCGACCAACAACGGCAGCCAGCGGGCAGGAGCCAGTCAACAAGCCCACGGTAAAACCCAGGAGCCGGAACCGGCGATCTGGTGCAGCTCCAGCGGACGAGGTGACGACGGCGCGGGCAGGGACAACGTGGACGGACGCAGCGGCGGCTGCGATCTCCGCGTCTACACCACCGGTGCTATCAACACCTCTACCTGCAGCGGAGCATGGAGCCGGGGAAGCGGCTCTAACATCACCAGTGCAGCTCTTCTCTGGCGGCGCGCAGCCACCAGCCAACGGCGGTCAGGACAGCGCCACGCAGGCCAGTCTTCCGAGCTACCAAGTACCAAACAACGTTACCCGGGACAGTCTGTTCGACATGTTGCAAGATCTAGAAACCAACGAAGGCCAGCAACAGATTGTTGGCCTAGAAGAAGCTATCGACATGTTTTGCGGGCCACCGGTTGATGAACAGGGACACATCATACCAGTGCTTATGCAGCACTCACCAGAACACTTTCCCCCTCTGCCAGGCAAGAGGGTGAGGGCATCGCCTGACCACCAAAACCACGGTAAAAAACAAGCATCGAAAAAGCCTTTTAAAATGTAATGATGATGTGCTTGCTTGCTGTAGGCCTACTATTCTTAATGATGATTTTTAATATGGCGACCATAAATGTCAGAGGAATACAGCAAGCAAGCACTAGACTAGAAAAACTGAATGTTTTGAAAAATATTAGATCCGATATTATTTTTGCTCAAGAATTACGACTAAACACACTTAATGATGTATATAATGTCAAAGAGTCCTGGTCCCATGGGGTGTCTGAATTTTCCATTGGTGGCGATAACGCCGACGGGGTTGGTATTCTGTTTAACACGAAACAAATAATTATTCAAAGAAAAAGAGAATTAATTCCTGGCAGACTTCTCGTATTAGACTGTATCTTGCGCAAGCAGAAAATGCGCCTCATTAATGTCTACGCAGCCCAGAGTCGCTGCGAAAAGATACGTCTATTTAATAAATTAAGAGAAGTTTTATGTGGAGGTCAGTGTACAATTCTGGCCGGTGACTTTAACACGATTACAGATATTAAAGACAGAATACCAACTACCCCGTTTAACCCTTATAGGGTTAATAAGGTGATGAAGGAAACTTTTGAGCGTTTTGAAATGAAAGACACCTATAGAGTATTATATCCCGATGCCTCTGGCTATACGCGCTTTGACTCTAGGGTCAAGACGGAGGCATGGGTGAACTCTGACCACCTCGCAGTCAGAGCTAATATTTGTTTTGATAATACCCCTAGAATAAATAATTGGAAAATGAATATTAATTGCTTATTAAAACCAGATATAATACATAGTGTAAAATGCGAAATAAATAGAGTAAAGGAGCTAAGAGTGTTCACAGAGTCATATGTTGAACTATGGGAGGAAATGAAGAGGTGCCTTAAACGACTCCTCATTTTAAAATGCAAATATTTAAATATAGAACGTAATAAGGAATATAATGAGTTAATGCAGTTATATGTTGACTTAAAATGTAAAAGAGGCCCCTTGGCAGAACATGACGAAAAGAAATTAGAAGAAATTAAAGGCAAATTGGTGGTTTTTAATAATGAATATATAAATGCCGCTAAAGTGCAGGCAGGTTTCGACATGGATGAACCTGCAAATATTCATAAGATAATAGAGAAATATAAAGAGAGACAAGAATATAACTGCATTAACTCGTTGAGAAACAAAGATGGTCAAATTGTGAGTAATGACAATGAAATCATGGATTTAATTGTGGGGCATTTTAAAGAAATGTATTGTGATGATAATAGTTGTTCACTGAACGCAGAGGCCTTCTTATCCGAGGTTAAAAACACTGATGGGGTGCAGTTTCAAACCCTGCTTGGGGATATTACCAGTGCAGAGGTATTAAAGGCGATTTCCCTGTTAAACAGAGGGAAAGTAGCAGGTCCTGATGGGCTCCCTGCGGAGCTCTTTCAAGTATTTGCCAGTGACCTCTGTGATATTTTGGCCTCTGCTTTTAATGACGGAATCAAGAAAGGCATGCACGACAGTTTTTATCAGGGCACCATCTCTCTGATCTTTAAAAAAGGTGATGAACATGAATTAAATAATTGGAGACAGATTACTATATCTAACATAGAATATAAGATCTTTGCTAAAATAAAAATGATAAGATTAGATAAAGTATTAAATAAAACTAGACAAATATTGTTCCTTCGAAACAATTGTGGGCTCGCTTCAAGCCAGAAAACAATGGCTATAAAATCACAAAATGTCAAGATCGCAGGCAGTGCTCACTTTGACGTTACTGACGTCAAAGATTGGTCCATTTTGTTCCAAAAAATTGTTATGCAAAAGTTGACCCGCTGGTGGCGCTATAACAGGCCAATGTGAGAAGGGTGGTATCTGTTCCTTGACCTATTGGGAATGTGCTTGCAAGATTTCACGCACATTGCAGGCTGTGTTCATGATTTGAGGTGTTTTTGGCTTTGGCCACTTTATCGCTGCTTGCAGCTATATTTATTATTATAATATTTTTGTGTGTGTGTGTGTGTGTGTGCACTTCATAGGCATATTAGATAAAGGTCCTTAGATAGTGTGTAGAATGTTTCATGCAAATTGCTAAAGAAATCCTAACAGGTTTAAGCGTTTCACAAACTGCTCAAAATGATATAGCGCCCCCGTTTGGCCAATTGGGGTAAGATTGGTTTTAGTGATATTTGGACTAACACTCTACATCTTTGCCAAATGCCATGAACATGTTACTTTGCATGTATGATTTAGAGGCAGAAGAATAATTTGCATAAAACTGCAATATTCATTGAATTTATTAAAAAAGCATGTTTCAATTTTAAAGAAATCCGATCTGACAGATCTTTAGAGATTGGTCCAAAGTTCACGTAAAAAAAGTTTTGTGCACGTGGAGCGAAAATTCCATTTTGAGCAGTTTTACAAACTGCTCAAAATGGCGGAAAATTTAAGGGCGGAGCTTACTTAACAACGACACAGATGTCTTCCGCTTGAGTCAAAGCACGCGTGTAACAAGTTGCATGTCTTCAAACTAAACGAGTCATGACTTATGCCCGTTTGAAGTTTGAATTTTCAAACGCTTCGTATAGCGCCCGCCTTTGGCCGATTGGAATAAAATTGGTTTCGGTGATACTTTGACTAACCCTCCACATCTTTGCCAAATGCCATGAACGTGTAACTTTGCATGTATGATTTAGAGGCCGAAGAATAATTTCCATAAAACCGCAATATTGATTGAATTATTAAAAAATTATATTTCACTTTAAAAGAAATCCGCCGAGATAAATCTGACCGTATTGGTCCAAAGTTCATGTGAAAAAAGTTTTGTGCGCGTAACGAAAAAAACCCAGGAGGAGATAGATTTTTACTGTTTTTCATATTATTCCGAATTGTGGGAGACCTAAAGGTCAGAGGTCAAAAGTTAGAGGGTAAAAGTTGTTCGGCATGAGGAGACGCATACATGTATACAGGTTTCATGGCTGTACCTAAAACACAGCATGAGCTATCCCTGTTCAAAGTTCGCACTTTCGAAGGCTTCCTACAGCGCCACCATTTGGCCGATTGCTGTATAAAATAATAGCACACTTCGCCACTGTAAGCTGAACACATTGATGTTTTTATTTTCATTTTCTCACTAAGTATGTAGGAGTAGAAAGGAACCGAAGTTCCCGTCTACAGTATGCATGATATGACTGATAGATAAATAATGACAACATCTAAAGTGTGCTCGCCTTTATAGGCGAGCCCACAATAATTGAAAAAGAACAAACATGCGCAATTAAAGGACGCGTCATGTGGGACAACCTCCATACGATCAGAGAGATGATATCTGAGTGCCACAGGCCAGGCTTTTTTATTGTTGGGTTCGACCAAAAAAGAGCATTTGATTTTATAAATAGAGAATACTTATGGTGTGTTTTGGAACGTTACGGGTTTCCCCAGGAGTTTATAAAAATAATAAAATTACTATATGCCAAATCTCAGGTGGCGGTTAAAGTGAATGGGAGGATCTCCAATTATATACATATACAGAAAGGTGTGAAGCAGGGCTGCCCGTTAAGTGGAGCGCTCTATGTTCTGGCCATCAGCCCTTTATTAAATAGAATAAAAAACGACATACGAATAGCAGGTAATTATTTTAATGGTACAGTTGCCAAGGTGTCCGCATACGCGGACGATGTGACCACTTTTATAAAGAACCAAGCAGAACTTGATCTCGTCAGAGAGCACTTTCGCCTCTATGAGCAGGCCGCAGGGGCTAAGTTGAATGAGGCCAAAACAGAATGTATTTGGATCTGAGAGGAAAGTGGGAGACCGGGCCTGCTCATGGAGGTGAAAGAGGAAATGAAAATCCTTGGCATCTGTTTCAGTAACAAGGACTATGTTAAAAGAAATTGGGACAGAAAAGTAATTGAAATAAAAGAAGAAGTAGACAAATGGAAAGTAAGAGATACAACCTATAAATCAAGAATTGGCATAATAAAAACCTTTATTCTTTCTAAACTATTATTCTTATCAACTATATATCCGCCACCTGAAGTATATATAAAACAAATTAATAGGCTGTGCGTACAGTTGATCTGGGGAAACAACCGAGAGGTTACTAAAAGAACGCTCATGCACAAGAGCACTTTAGAGGGAGGCCTTGGGGCAATGAATGTTGGCATCAAAGTAATGATTGCATTTTGTAAAAACATTCTGTGGAAAGCACCCTGGGTTGGAGACCCCCTGAAATGGAGTAAACAAAGAGGCAGAGGTAGATCAAAACTACCTTATTATAAAATAGCATATGGTGACTTTATAGATAAATATACTAACTTAAATATTAATTGGGGTACTCAGTCAAATAAAGTAATATATAATATAATAAGTGATTATCTATATGGAGGCCTGGTAGTGTTTAGAGACCAGTCCTTAGAACAAAGTAAAACACTCATAAAGTGCCTAAATAGCGGCCTTATCAGAGATGTAATGTGGTTAACCGTGCATGGCCGACTCCCCGTCAGAGGGGTTTTAAAATGGGCCTGCAATACCACAGAATGCCCGGTTCCAGACTGTAAAGAGTTTGAGACAATATATCACTTATTGATTGACTACCCCAGGTCAAGACTTGTCTGGAGCCAAATGTTTGACATGGGAGTCAAGGTGCCCTGCCACAGAGACACTTTATACGCCAATTTTATCTGTGAAAAAGAGAATTTTGATTTATTTTGGCTGTGTATATGTTACGATTTATAAAATATGGAAAACAAGATGTAAGATGTCAACGGACAACATCTTTGTGGACTCTGCCACAGTCTTGAGGCAAATAAAAACTGAATTAAGAAAACGAAAAACAATGGACTTGAAAAGAAACCCCCCAAAGCTAAATTGGTCAGTAATTACTTTATAATGTTATTTTATTCTTTCAAATGTAATGTTATCTTATTTTTCAAATGTAATCCTTAAGCACTGATATGTACTTGCTATGTTTTTTTTCCTCTTACTGTTGAAATGTTTTTTGTTATGGGATATTTTGAATGATTTGTAACTTGTGAAATTTATTTTTGAATTTCTCCTCTATTGTTATTTAATGCCCAGTGAAAATTATTCCTGAAATTGCTCCTTTTTATAATACCCAGTTTGTAAAATGTATTTTTGAAATGCTCCTATTATGTAAAGTTTTGAAATGACCTGTAACTTATGTGCAAAATTAAATAAAATACTTTGAAAACACTAAGAGTCAATATAATCCACAACTAAAACAATTATTTTATTTTTACACACACAAGGACACATGAACGAACAGGGAGAAATACGTCTTGGCCATGCCTTCAGCCTGGTGGAGACAACAACAAGTGGAAAAGTGCAATTCCGGTGTGGTAGCATTTCATATTCTGACAACAGATAAAGCACACACAGAGGACCTGTAGCGGTGAAGCCATATTTTATAGTTATAAAGTAGGGGAGAACCTGCACGATTGTAACGTTTTTTCCCATTTCAATATTTTACTCAGAGATTATTTTACCTATTATGTAATAGTTTCAGGCAAAGGACTTACACATGTCTGCTATGATAAACCACTTCAAGTTTTTCAATTGATAAAACAGGTCATGAGTTATTAAACCGAGAGTGGACGCTGTTCCGATGTTACATTTGAAGCCCACATGGGTTTAATTGTAACAGCATGATTTACAAATGTAACACAGCTAAAGAACCACATTAAACAAATCATTTTTAGTTTAAATCAATTATATTTCATTCAAGCAACTCTTTTACATTGTTTTCATACCAAGGATGTGATAAGATACTATATCATACTTTAGGAAAATATTAAATATTACCAACTGTACCAGTTTAAGTGTTTGAGTGAATTCCATGGGAAAATACATTGATTACCTAAATAAATAGCAAGTTTGATTAATGCAACAGGTTATACATCCCTAATCTGACTTAAAATACACTGTAATTGAATGTCAGCTGACTGAACACACTATTGGCCAATATGTGAAATATTTCAATATGATATCATCATGTTAAATTGTGTTACAATTGAACCGTTTTGGCACCCCTGCTTTAACGTTGTCTACAGAACAGAACTAATATGCATAGCAAGTTAAAACAATGTAAACTAATGCAGAACAGATACATGCAGACAACCATCTAGATTTTATCTCAGCAACGTTAAAGAAAAGATTTTCAGACCAAAGATACTAAAGGTGATAATTTTTACGCATTTTGAGAAATACCAGTTTTTCTGCAATAACACGTCTAGGTTGGATAAAATTAATTCTTACTTCCTGGACACGTTCATTACGGCCCTGGTCACATACTGATGCGATGACGTCATGATGGCATTGACCAATCAAGAGATAATGTGCTTGTTACAATTATGAAGCGTTACAAATAAGGCTGCTCTCCCCTATTCAATCAATCAAAACTAAGTGCATCTACTCTGATAATGTAACAATCCAAACAACAATTTGCAAATTGTTGTCATGCTCAATGTATATGTAACAAACATTTTGTTACATGTACATTGATACATAGTTACTCTATGGAATAAATACAGACAATGCCACTCCCTATTGTGAAAAGCGGGAGACACTTTTAAAAACAACTGTATTTGGTTATTTTCTGTGATCACTCAGGTGTTGTGTTTCCAAATAACACACTTTTGTTAAACAACAGTGGGGATAAAGAAGTGAATTGGTCACGAAACTCTGCCATCATTTCTTTCCTCAGTTCCTGTCTCATCTGCTGTAATTCTGTAATCATGCGATTTTCATATTGGGGCACATGATATTGACCCAAGGGCCTGGTGGCAGTAGACTGGGGAGAGTTATTTTGCTGTACAGCATAAGCATGAGTAGGAATTTCCTCCTCCCCATAAACCTCTACTCGTGCCAACACTTCTTGTTTTATCTGGGAAAATGTCATGTCTTCCTGCAATAACATTTTTGTGCGTAACTCACGTCTGAGGGTCATGTCACGAAGGCCATCCACAAACTGGTCTCTTAACAGCACATCTTCGTTACCGATCCCCCTGGGGTCTTTGTTCTGGAGTCTCCTAAAAGTCTCCTAATAGCAGAGGCTTTACCCTTAAATGTAGTCATGCCTGGTGCCACAGAAAAAACATTGATACATAAACACCGGTGTAACCGTGGCCGAAGACCCAGCCCTTTCATCCTCAGATGGCATAATTTGGAAACACAATACACCACAAAGTAATTAACAAAAATCCTGCCGACAAACGCCAAATTAGATGTAACAAAATGTTAGTTACTCTATGGAATAAATACCGACAACGCCACTCCCTATTGTGAAAAGCGGGAGACACTTTTAAAAACAATTCAGTCAGATAACTTACGATAAGGAGTGATACAATGTTTATTATTATGAATGAGTAATGCAAGTGTGTATATGTCACATTTATTTTGGCGTCAGGCTCTGCTCTCCCTGCTCAGCGCAGCACAGAAGAACATCAATAACCATTAGGAGCAGGGAGATATAAATATATATAAACACCCCCCATGGGGAACAGAATTAGCAGCAGAGCCTACTGGTGGTGCTGGGGAGGCGGTGGGGGCAAGCAAGTGCCAGCTGCCAATCAGCAAGGCAGGAGGAAGAGACAACTGAGCAGGCTTTAAGTAGGTTGGCAATGATCAGCTGACTGCCACGTCACCTGTGACGCAAAACTGGCGTAGTAGCATTGTATCAACTGAATGCAACCGCATTGACCCACTCAAGGTTATGCTGGCTGAACCCATTCCGCAGGCTACATCCATCTATATTTGGTTCTTTTCTGTGATCACTCAGGTGTTGTGTTTCCAAATAACAGACTTTTGTTAAACAACAGTGGGGGTTTATTGTCACAATATAAAGGTGCCAACAGCAACAATTAAGAAATCAAGCAATAATAAAATCTCCCAACTGGTGATATTAAAGTAGAAGGCTGATTACAGTGGTTACAATAGGGTTGAATACAAATACAATGGCAAAAGTAAAACGTTTCAACTGCTGCGCGGATTGGATATTCGTTAGACCCACCCCCCGCGCTCATTGGAGGGGCCGAAAATAAAATCCGATTCAGTAATCAGCTCCAGACCAGAGAAAGAGTCCACTCTGAGAGTGGGCGGGGTCTATGGGCTGGAAGCAGGCTACCTCAAACCCTAACCCCATAATCTATCAATCCAAACAACACATACAGTATGTCAATACACAGTGAACACCATTGTTACATGCATATCAACGAACATAATAATTATTGCATGAATATTATTGAATATGACTTGTTAAATTCTGACACAGTGGTGAAACCTTTATTTAATAATATATTTCCCCCCAGGTATAAAGAGGGTTATTGGAGTTTACAAAGCAACTTCATACGGACACAAAACACTGTAGAATGTAATCCAACTATAGGTCCTCCAATGGAAATGGAAACAAGCCATAGGTTTTCTTGATAAGCTTTGTTTTTTACCTGACCTTGTATTGTACTGTACTTCCCTGTATGTGTCTTTGCAAACAGTTAATAAAGTTATCAGTTGTCAATCTATCAACACTAAGTGATGATTTCAATTGACTCTGGCATCTACTCTGATAACACACAGTGAACAGCTACACCATTGTTACCGGTACATGCATATCAATGAACATAATAAGTATTGCATTAATATGGATGAATATCACTTGTTAAATACTGATACATGTGGACAAACACTGTTCTATTCTGGAGCAAGCGAAGCAAAATTCATCACAAGAAACTATTAATGTTTATTTTATTCAGTCATGTTGATATTGTCAGATTATATGATTCCTCTGCTTTAGTGTCCTTTTCAATGTAATTATGGCTTAGACTGAAAGATCATTTATGTGGCTTTCCCCTGTATGAGTCTTCATGTGTCTTTTTAGATTGCCCATTTGATTAAAGCCTTTATCACATACTGTACAAGAAAAGGGCTTTTCGTCTGTATGAGTCCTCATGTGTGTTTTTAGATGACTTGCGCTAACAGCCGTTATTTTTAGATCACTGTTGTGACTACATTGTTTACCACAAACAGTACAAGAAAATGGCCTTTCGCCTGTATGAGACCTCATGTGTGTTTTTAGTTTACCTTTGTTAAGACAACCTTTACCACATACGGTACAAGTATAGGGCTTTTCTCCTGTATGAGTCATCGTGTGTGCTTTTAGATGACTTATACTAACACAGCCTTTACCACAAACAGTACAAGAGAAGGGCCATTCCCCTGTATGGATCATTGTGTGACTCTTCAGTTGTGTCTTGTGTGTTTTTAGAGTACCCATTTGATTAAAGAAATGGCAACAAATTAAAGTTGGAGTAACAATGTATTTTAACATTTCAACAACATATCCTCTATCCCATTCCCACAACTGGTCTGACATGCTTTCAAACAGCACATACAACATGGCCCTGTCAGAAGCTCTGAGAGGCTTTGACTTGTAAACAGAAAACTATTGAAAGGTTGTTGTGCCCAGACCAGAGACCACAGGGGAAGGTTTAATATAAATGAACTAGAACTAATCCCCACAAAACTCCATCATGGTTTGGTAGGACATGATTTGTCCAAATTCTCAAGAATGGATGATTATAATGAAACAAAACATGACACATTATAAACTCAACCATGAGTACACAGTACGACTGGGTTCACAGCTGTGAATAGATTCTGAAATACTTACTATAGTTGGTTTGCTACTTACTATATTGATAAGGAGATTTTATATTGTGTCTGTGTGAACTAATTTAAACTAAAGGATTCCCCTGTATGAGTCTTCATGTGTGTTTTTAGATGACTCGCTTGAGCAAAGCCTTTACCACAAACTGCACAATAAAATGGCTTTTCGCCCGTATGCGTCCTCATGTGTGTTTTTAGATTACCTTTGTGAAGACAACCTTTACCACATACTGTACAAGAAAAGGGCTTTTCTCCTGTATGCGTCCTCATGTGTGTTTTTAGATCACTCTTGATACTACATTGTTTACCACAAACATTACAAGAAAAGGGCCTTTCGCCTGTATGAGTCCTCATGTGTGTTTTTAGATTACCTGTGCTAAGACAACCTTTACCACATACGGTACAAGTATAGGGCTTTTCTCCTGTATGAGTCATCATGTGTGTTTTTAGATTACTTATGCAAACACAGCCTCTGCCACAAATGGTACAAGAAAGGGGGTTTTCCTCTGTATGGATCATTGTGTGCCTCTTCAGAGTTCCCTTTTGATTAAACATTTTGCCACACTCTGTACAACTAAAACGTTTCTTCCCTGTGTGACTCCTCATGGATTGAGTTTGTTTTGATGATTTCAGGTTCTGGGACAGCTTGCGCTGTCCTCCCACATGTTGTGTCTTGTGTGATTTCAGTGTGTTTAAAGCTGACTGATCTCCCCTGGTCTCCTCCCACTCATCACTGTCTTCAGTTTCTGATTCAGAACAGTGTGAAGAGAGAAGATGGTCATCACTAGTTGGTTGTGATGTTCCACAGTCCTCTACATCAGCTTGTGTTTTCATGTGTTCAGTTGAGGTGCTGGCTACAGGCGCTGTCTCTCTGTTTTCATCATCATCTTCACCTTTCACTGCTAGTAATGTCAATGTTGACCCACCAGCCTCTTCCTCCTGTTCTTCTTTAATCTGTGGAAGTTGTTGTTCCTCCTGAACCAGACTGGAGCCCCACTCTTCTTCAGGGGAAACCTCCTCTTTACACACAGGGACGTGCAGGAAGTCTAAGAAAAACAAATATATTTATGATGACCCATGAGACTCCATAGTATTTGAATGCTGTGCCTCCCAAACATTATATTATATTAATATTAATATTCTCATTTATAAATTGCGGTGGAAGAGCATGTTTGGATAGATAACCAGTGTTCTATTGGAGAAAGTGAGACAGTAGAGACTGTTGGGGCGGAGAGGACGGAGTCTCTACTTCCTCCCGGTGGAGGCTCCTCACTGACAGGTGAATCAGTAGGATACAACAAACAAATGTGTGTGGGGAGGAATCATTTGGCATAACACGTAACAGCAGGTTAGTGAGCAACCTCAGTACCGGCCCACTTTCACCAATACAATACAAAGACAGAGTGCTGGAAACTTACTAAGATCCAGGTGGTCTTCAGGTTCCTGTTTAAGGTGGTCTTCAGGTTCCTGTTTAAGGTGGTCTTCAGGTTCCTGTTTAAGGTGGTCTTCAGGTTCCTGTTTAATAGAAACAGTCCTGGCTGGAGAACTGATCTTCACCTGCAGACTGGACTCCACACACTGATCTGGAATGAAGGAATAACATGGACACTTTAATAATAAGGACTTGAATAATAAAGACATTGGTGTAATATGAATATAAACTTGAACTCATTGATTGCTTTCATAAAGAAAAATGGTTGCAGTGAGTGCGTCCATCATACACGGCGTGCACAGCGTGCATGCCACGATACATGTCCGACAGAAAATATTGCATGCTTTGTGATGAAGTATAGCATTGTTTTCAAAGGAGATGGAGGCAGTATCATTTTACATGGGAGCCAATGGAGAATCTGACTAATATGAATACCGTAGTTATATTCTGATAAATGTGGACAGACACTGTTCTGCTGTTCTGGAGCATGTAAAGCCATCACAAGAAACGAGATGATATCATTCCTCTGCTTTGGTGGCCTTTTCTTTGTCATTCTGGCTTTGACTGAATGATCATTCATGTGTCTATGTGAACTAACTTAAACCAAATGCTTTCCCCTGTGTAATCACCCATTTAATTAAAGCTTTTATCACATGAAAAAGGCTTTCTCTCTGTATGAGTTTTTTTTTAGATTACTCATGTGGGTGTTTTTATTTGACCCTTGTGAAAACAGCCTATACAGTGCAAGAAATTGGCGTTTCACTAACTAGGCTCCAAAGAAAACTAAAGGCTGTGTGTTTTGTCTTTCTAAAAACACACAAAGTGTTGTGTGTTTTTAGAGTACCCATTTGATTAAAGAATGGCAACAAATTCACACAAAGTTGGAGTAACAATGTATTTTTTAACATGTCAACAACATATCCTCTATCCCATTCCCACAACTGGTCTGACATGCTTTCAAAACAGTTTACATAATAATAATTTGTCATAAGAATTAAGGGTAACCTAAATGCTCAACGCAAAACACACACATTTAGGAATATGGTTTGGTTTAGACCTAGTTTTACTAAGGTTAAGTTTAGGCATGACATTTAGACACTGCTTCACTGAGGTCAAGTTTATGAATAAGGTTAGGTTTAGGCATTGTTTTACTAGGAATATGGTTTAGTCTGGACCTAGTTTTACCATGTTTAGGAATACCTCGTGGTGACAGTTCCAGGTCGCCAGATTCATACTCGGGCGAGAGTGTTTCAGGCATGCAAACTTGTAGCTTTTCGGCAAAAATCGCTGTTTTGAATCCAAATTAATCGTTTGGTATGATTTGTTCAGATTCGATGAACATTTTTTTAGGGGGTGGGGGGGGGGGTGTCATCTAGGCTGCGTTGAGCAGCAGTTAGAAGAGGAGCACTTTTTTCTCTTCTTGGCTCGGTTAGGGTTTTATTTTTTAACAAATCAAGCGCTCGATTTCTCTCGCCTGTGACGTCAACACCCATGCTTGACTCTGTCCAGTGCCCTGCAGCCGTGCAGCGCTGAGCGGAGCGCTCAGACAGCAGCCAGTGAGCACACAGCCACAGACGGAGCGGAGAGTTCAAATGGAGCATATAGTAAATAAACTTGGCTAGTTTGTCGTTGATAGTGTGGTGTAGTTGTGGATTGGACTTTTTTAATTTGCTTGCTTCGCGATGCGGTCGCTAATCTGCATCGATGCGGTGACGTGACATAATCGATTATAGCCTACGTTTGTTTATTTTCCTCAACGGTGATCTGATAGCTTAGCATACATGCTAACGCTAAATCAACTCTATCATGCCGTTCCATCTGCCTCTTATTAGACAGAACAGAGATTTCTCGCATTTATTATAAGATGAGGCAGAGAGAGAGAGAAAAAAAGAATGATGCACAGAGTCACAGACAGTTCTCAAAGCGGAGAATACAATAATCATCTGTGATTTTACAACACTGTGTCCCAAGCACTGTGTTAAGAAATGATCTTAGAAAACACAGGCCTATTTAAGAAGTACTGAAAATAGCCAATCTACACGCTCACAGCGTGCATTGTGTCTTCGTCTATGCCTGTCTATTAAAGACAAGACCCTAAATATTATAGGATATTCCTAACTATATCTGTAGGCTATATTATATTTTTATTGTAGATTTTATTTTCTTCATTACATCTAGAACAATCGGTGGTAGGCAACAAGTCCAATTTTGCTGCATGTATTGTATATGAGTAAGTCACTGTTTCAGTTTTACCCAGTTAGAATCGTGCAAATTCACCTGACCAGACCCAGAAAAGGTCCAAAATGTCACGCTGCGCATAGCGTGGCGCACATTTTTGCCTTTTCACCTTGGGGCTGTTTGCATGTCTGGTTTTTAAGAATAAGGTTAGGCTTAGGTATAGTTTTACCTTGGTTACATTTATTAATGAGATTACGTCTGGGCATAGATAGTTTTACTGAGGTTACGTTCAGGAATACCTGGTGGTGACTTTTCTGAGGTCGCCGGATTTATACCCGGGGCGAGCGTGTTCTAGGCCTTGCGTTCTTGTATTCAATTATAAAACATCCTGTACCTATGCTGTACAACTTTACTATAGGATTAAACCACAGTAAATAAAACAGTACATCTATAATGTACAACTTAACAACAGGTTGTAAAGTAAATAAAACAGTACATACCTATCCTGTACAACTTTACAACAGGTTGCATCGTTGCATCAAACAGTCCACATCCCTTGTCCATCTCTTGCAGTTCCTCTGACAACGCTGAATATGTTTGGGAGGCCATCTCTCTAGACTCTGTAGACCTCTCCCTGTGGTGCTCTGTGGAAATCACCAGTAGAAAGAACTTTTGATTATCATTCAGCAACCGTATATTATACCATGACGTAATCAATTCAAACTATAGGCTATTTCAAAATAGCCGATCTACAAGCTCACAACCGCAACCATCATTATTTACAAGCAACTTTATACCAGAAAACCACGGGCCGGCGGTGACTGTGTGTCTATTTGATGATCCTCTATTTTCATCATTACGTGAACCTTTAACACGCTAAGGGACCTAATAATTAAGCTCTAAAAAAGTTATAGCCTACTAAATAAAAACAATTCGTGGAATGGCATCATGTCTATATTATGCATAGGCTGCAGGCATAGGGTCCTTTTGGTTACCACTTATCCACATTGAATGGGCCTGTGTCATTGTTTGACATATTTTATTTTTTTAAATGTGTTGGCAAATGTTAGGCAGAATGGGCACATACATATAATTTAAACTTGATGTTTGGCACAACTGAAATTGATTTTGTATGAAGAATAAATCATTAATCTAATCGATGGCCATTTCAGAGTGCAGTACACCTCCCCAACCAATGTAAAAATCTCGATATTTTGATTGTTAGTTGTTTCGATATATATAGTCTGGTTAGGGTTAGGGTAAGAGTTAGGTTTAGGGTTAATTTTAGGATTTTGGCTTTGGGCTAGCAAAGTGTTCACTTGCGTCGGCAGCAGGTTAGCTTCTGACTACTGGGACCTCGAACAACCCCAACCGATAGGGTTGCATAGTTGAAACATATGGAGGAAATACGAGGAAAATGGCCACCATTTAACTGTGTTTTAGGAGTGCATGTCTTTACTGTTACATACAAGTAAGATTCCACAAACAAGTGGATGGATGTGTAAAGATATTTTATTGAAATAACATTATGCAGCATGAATGACAAACAACATCTTCCTGAAACAACATCTGCCGAGCCAATGGGGCTCTAAGTCTGACATCATTTAATAGGCAGAGTAGAACTTTTGGGGCTAAAAGGCCCCAGTGCCCATGAATCTTTTTACTATTTTTGCTATTTAATTTGTTTCTCTTTCTTGTTCACAGTAAAGACTGGTAGAATTATACTTTAGTCGTTATTTTGTCTCTGATCTGTTGAAATAGCGATGGACACATATTGACAATAAATCTGCTTGGCGGTCTGACTACAAGAAGCCATATAATCCAGGAAACCATTTAATATGTGTCACCTCACCTGCAGTGTGTAGTGTGGTGTTGTGTAGTGTCTCCATCTCTCTCTGGAAGAGGTTGCACATGACCTCTGCGGCCGCACGGAGGCGCTCCAACACAAACACTCTGACATCGAGCTTCACGTGACAAACATCAACACTTTGTTGCTTTTCCAAAACACACAATATCTCCTCTCCCACCGACGTCATGTGTTCATTTATCTTCAGCCGTACAGACTCCATTTGAAGCGTTTTAACTCCTTTTAACACGAGAAGGTTTTCACCACGCGCTGTGTCCCAACCACCATGAAACACCAACACTGAGTGAGACACCGCCGCCGAGCGAGCTACAGTGAGCCCGTCCGAGTTATGTCCTGATAGGGACAGAATAGTACATCGTCGTCCCCCTGACTTTCAACACCTCCGCGCGGTCCAAGTGAACACAGCGGAGCTCCTTGCCCCCCGGCAACCACCGTTATGCTTAGGTTCGTTGGTAAATGCCAGGTCGCGTCCCAAAACCACCATGAAACACCAACAGTTCCTTTGTTGTGGAAACGCCACGCCAGAAACATTCTACTTCCGGAGGATCCGGCTTCCGGATCAACGTGTTCACCGAATGCGCAACAAAGGATCCAGGCACTGTTGCTTTAATGCCTTTCGCCCCCTGGTGGAGGAGATGTGTAACTGTCACTGAATGACAGCCAGAGCACAGATATAACAGCAGTGACAACACAGAAATGTGTGTGGGGAGGATAGGCTATCTTCTACATTGCGGAGTACATGGGGTAAAACAAATTTAATTTTTAAAAACTTAATTTTTGTATTTAAATATATTTTAACCTATTTTAACCCACCTATCTCCCAGACTTCCTCCCCAGTCAGTCAGAGTTCAGAGTGTGATGTGGGATTATGTGCAGGATGTAAATTGCATACGGGAGCAACACACAACATTAATCGATGGAATACTTCATTAACAGTAAAAACAGGTAGGCTACAGAGTTACAGATTTAAGCCCTTTGCACACAGGCGCGTTTAACCGCACGGATAAAACGGACAATATAATTTTTTGAAAAGAAAACAATGATTCTCTACGACCTCATGCACACCGGCTCCGAATTAGCCGTGCGACGAGTGGCTGCCGCCGTGCGTTTTTTTCTCGATCGAATCCAGTTCGATTTGTGCGTCTTGTCGCATGCGGTAAAAAACTCATCACTCCTTTTATGACTCCTTTTTGGATCCGCAGCGCCGATTCCGCACAGCCTTGCACACCAAATCCAATGCGTTTTATTCATGCCGCAAACGAAAAAAAACGCAACTGTCCTGTGTGCAAAGGGCTTTATACAAAAGAATGCTAAAAGGATGACCCAAAAAAAGCCCAAGGCTTATTTCCATTGAGGTCCTTTGTATTCAATCCATCAAGACATTTAATGACAAAAAATAACATGCAATAATATTCACAATATCATTATAGCCTGTAATAAACTAAAAAGTACAGTAAGCAGATTACAGGGGCCAGTTAAGAATTTCCCTCTATATAGTTGCTCGTTCAATTGCAATTCAATTCAAATAGCTTTATTGGCATGACACTTACAATATTGCGAAAGCATCAAGTACAGTACACTGAAAAATACTAACAGCAGAAAACAATATCTAACATGCAAATACAACAGTATTTTAAACAATTTGCTAATATCATAATGATCCAAATGTAGTTTTGAACTCTGTGTGTTTGTGTGTGTGTGTGTGTGTGTGTGTGTGTGTGTGTGTGTGTGTGTGTGTGTGTGTGTCTCTCAAGATAATAGTCACATTGAGTGTTGTTTGTTTAAGTGTCCCTCAGTTTGTGACATGCAGTCACATATTGTGCAGCTCAGTGTGCTGCAGGTCTCTCTCCAAATAGAATGTCTTGTTTGTCATTGTCATCTAGAACTCAATTTCTCATCTATCTTATAATATTTGTCAAATTTTAATAGCAAGTGCATCTCAGTCTCCACCTATGCTGTGACCTCACACTTTTAGTTCTGGAGGCAGATAGGACTTCTTGTGTCGTCCTTTCTTTGTTTGACTGTTTTGACAAGGAATTCCACATTTGTGTGGCATAGCAGTAGAACAAATTTAAACCTAATCTGCCATGGGTTGAACCAGATTGGTGGAGCTCTCTCTGGTGCTGTGCTTAATATCTTTAACACTATTGAAGTAGTTTGACACGTTCAGGAAAGTTGCTCTACCTAGTTGCTACCTATATACCTACCTAATCTACAAGAACAAACGCGTTGCTTAACGCCACGTTGCGAGCTTGTAGATCAGCTATTTCCACTACGACATTTCTTAGATTAGTTTGTTTTATGTTTTTAAAATGTATAAAAATGCAGGAAGAGAAAATGGGCACACACCCGGCACACACAAGGGTCCCAACCCACTGTTTGGGAAACAGTCCTCTACCCTGAGTCATCCCAGTGATCCCAGCCTAGCATAATGAGCAGGGGTTCAGAGAGTTCTAGGTGTGACAACAAGCCTGACCAGTTTGTTTTGGGACGTCTTATTTTTCTTTTTATCCCTGACATAAAACATTTTCAGATGTGTATCTTCGTGGCCAAATATATTTCAATCGAAAGAAGCGGCTTGGACTCCTCGTGCATTAAAGGAAGTACAAGCTCAGTCTGTTGTTCTTCCCAGGTTGGCAGAGGGAGAGTAGCTCCCAGTATTACAGCTTATAGGCATTGGCATTGATTGGAAAAATGTTGGTTCTTATTATGTGGGTCGGGACAGTGACGTGACAATTTAAGGACTTTTATGACCTTTGTAATACAATAGAAGGAAAACAGAGTGGAAAAAGGCTGTTACTGTATGAAAAGTAGTCAACAAACTATGAACTATGTGTGATGTGTGACATGATTCAAAGCAACCATAGTAAATTATTTTAATATCGAAGAAAAGGTTATTTGGATTATTCTGTATGCACTATGTACTGAAGTTATTATGGGTAGGCTAGTACGGTTCACAGTAGTTATTTTGGGTAGGCCTGTATTGTTTGCCGTAGTTATTATGGGTAGGCCTAAGTACACAACTTCCACAGTTAGAGGTGAACCACACATTTGATTGAACATTTCTGTTATGATATATAACAAATAAAACACATGTAGCAGTGAAACACCTTTGATATACTTTATTAGCAGTTCACTGGGGGAAAAAAGCACAGGAATGTGAAAAGTACAATACAAGGTGAAAAGTGGATTTTAACCCCACAAAGCACTGCTTGCTTCCATTGGGGTCCTTTGTACTCAATGCATTAAAACATTAGATGACAATACAATGCCAAACACCATATACCAGTCAGATATCAGACAGAAACCAAACATATGTACAGCAAACAAATCAGAAATGATAATACAAAAAAGAAAATGTACAAAACGGTCAGAAATCAGATACAAGATAATGACAGTCATCAGAGTAATGGTTTATGGTTTAGATGTTTTTCCAGAGCTTAGAAGAGAAACAAATGAAGTGAGTGAGTGTATGCGTTCCCTTCCTCCCTCTAATGTCCTGAAATGTCTGGAGTCGGGAGGCTCCCGCTCTCTTAATTCTCAACAAATCTCTATGATTCAGATTTTACTATAATTGGCAGACATGAGTTTCAATTCCTTGTGTCAATTGTGTTTACCATTGAGATGTTAGTCTGTATAAATACAATGAATATAACACCTAAGTGCAGCTGAAGAGTTAATGTTTCACACTGCTCGGCAGCACTAATTAATAGTTTGTGATTGTCATGACATTCTCTAGAATCAGTAACATGTGGGTGATAGCCCAATTACACATGGCTTTATTCAAATGCAATCAAAGGCTACAGCTTATAAAGCAAGCATTGGAATTGCAACCATATATGACAGGGGTGTTCAAAGAGTGGCACGGGGGCCAAATGCGACCTGATGACAAATTGTATACGGCACGTGACTTCATTCCTAAATTGTACTATAAACGGCCCTCCAGCACCATCAAACAAGACTATTTTATAGTATAATTTGTCAGGTTTCCTTGTTTGCTGTTGTCTCATTCTGAAGGTACCCGTGATCTTTTAAGGGAATGGCAGCTGATACTCTGATTGGTTTGATTAAAGTAACACCCAAACACACCCATGTCTAGTCCAGGGCCGCAATGCTTTGATGCAGTGTGCAGAATACCGCACGCATAATAGCAAAATGGCATTGGGCACACCTAAACAAGTAAGCCTGTATGTAGCCTGGGTGCCATGCAGCCTGCTACACTACGTTTTGGATCCGCCTCTCAGTCTGGCCATGACTTGTTGACTTGTATTTCTGAACATCAGCCAGTCAATACACACTGATGTATTTTCCCCACTACCACCACAGACCATTAACACCTCGACTGCCCACTAGGTGACGCCAGAGCCCCAGCTGAGTGCCCAAAGAGACTCCATAGACTTCCATAGAAGAATACAAGGGCCTGTTGCGTCAATGCATGCGTCATTACGTCACTTGGTCACATGAGCGCAGACAGGATGTTATTGTGTAACTTACTGTATAGACCAGTGTTGATCATAGCTGTTCAGTGCCGATCAAAATGTGGACATTATGCCGCACGCGGCCACAGTTTTAGCCATAAAACAAACATCGAAGATAAAGGGCTTTAAAGATGGGGAAATGCATTGGAGTATACAGAGAAAAACGGCTGCGCGATGCTCTCAGCGTCGACTCGAAGCGACTAGCGGCTAATGGGCTACATCCAGGCGCAGCCCCAACGTAACGGTGAGATTTAAAGTTAATACTGTAAGTACAGTAAACACGTCAATGCGTCGTGGGCCTCCAGGGACATCAAAGAGATTGGCGTGTAGACACCTTGTGGGCACCCACTGTGTTAAGAAGCCACCTTTGGATTCCACTTGCATTCCATGTCACACCTCCCCTTGGAGAGAGGAAGCTGTTCAGACTGAGAAGTGAAGTGACAAAACAAATCCATGGAGCGTACCACAAACTGCACAAGTAAAGGAGTTTTAACCTGTATGAGTCCTCAAGTGTATTTTTAGATTATAACTTTTACTAAAAGCTTTACCACAAAAAAAAAAGTTTTTTCCCCTGTATGAGTTCTCATGTGTGCTTTTAAATGACCACTTTGACCACAGCCTTTACCACAAACTGTACAAGTAAAAGGTTTTTCCCCCGTATGAGTCCTCATGTGTGCTTTTAACTCATCATTTCGACCACAGCCTTTACCACATACTGTACAAGTAAAGGAGTTTTAACCTGTATGAGTCCTCATGTGTGTTTTTAAATCACTACTGGTACCACAGCCTTTACCACAAACTGTACAATTAAAGGGGTTTTCCCCTGTATGAGTCCTCATGTGTCTTTTTAAATCATTACTGCCAGCCAATACACACTGATGTATTTGCCCCACTACCACCACAGACCAATAAGAAGCCACGTTTGGATTCCACCTGCATTCTATGTCACACCTCCCCTTGGAGAGAGGAAGCTGTCCAGACTGAGAAGTGAAGTGACAAAACAAATCCATGGAGCGTACCACAAACTGCACAAGTAAAGGATGTTTAACCTGTATGCAGGGGTGAGATGCCGTGGGCTCGGAGAGCCCAGACTTCTTTTTTTCAAGCTGCACGTACGCACGCCCCACATGCACAAATGACACGCGCGTGCACGCACGTCGTCAAGTTGTGTGACGCCGCGGTCAGCACAACACTTCAGCAGTGTGTTTTGTCAGAGCTGCATGCATAGCAGAGGGAGAGTTCCGAAAGTGTCTATGATTGTAAAGTAAAGACAAGTCTATGTAATATGTAAAGTTATTTTATATTTTATATAAAAAAAATACATTAATTGAAACACATTAATTGAAACTAATTAACAATGTAACTAAATAATAAGAAATATAATTAGGCTACATTAAAAATGCTGTGATGTTGAATACAGTATTTCAACTAGCACCGCGCGGCAGGCATGCGTGCCGTGCACACATGCGCGTGCACGCGCGCGTACGTGACGTGCACGTGACGTCATGAATTTAGAGGGGCACCACTTCTAAAATTCATATCACACCACTGCCTGTATGAGTCCTCAAGTGTAATTTTAGACTATAACTTTTACTAAAAGCTTTACCACAAACTGTACAAGTAAAAGGTTTTTCCCCCGTATGAGTCCTCATGTGTACTTTTAAATGACCACTTCGACCACAGCCTTTACCACATACTGTACAAGTAAAAGGTTTTTCCCCTGTATGTGTTCTCATGTGTGCTTTTAAATGACTACTGGTACCACAGCCTTTACCACAAACTGTACAAATAAAGGGTTTTTCCCCTGTATGAGTCCTCGTGTGTGTTTTTAAATTACTACTTTGACTGTAGCCTGTATCACAAACTGTACAAGTAAAGGGTTTTTCCCCTGTATGAGTCCTCATGTGTGCTTTTAATTCACTACTGGTACCACAGCCTTTACCACAAACGGTACAAGTAAAAGGTTTTTCCCCTGTATGAGTCCTCATGTGTGATTTCAATTCACCACTTCGACCACAGCCTTTACCACATAATGTACAAGTAAAGGGCTTTTCCCCTGTATGAGTCCTCATGTGTGCTTTTAATTCGTCACTTCGACTACAGGCTTTACCACAAACTGTACAACTAAAGGGTTTTCCCCCAGTATGAACAACTGTGTGCCTCTTCAGATTTACCTTGTGCTTAAACATTTTGCCACAATCTGTACAACTAAAACCTTTCTTCCCTGTGTGGCTCTGCGTGGAGTGAGTTTGTTTTGACGATGGCAGGTCCTGGGTCAGCTTTTGGCTTACAGACAATGTTTGTCCTTCCACATCTTGTGTCTTGTGTGAATCCAATGTGTTTACCACCGACTGACCTTCCCTGGTCTCCTCCCGCTCATCACGGTCTTCAGAGACGTCAGATTGAGAACAGTGTAGAGAGAGGAGCTGGTCACCACTAGTTGGTTGTGATGTTCCACAGTCCTCTACATCAGTTTGTGTTTTCATGTGTTCAGTTGAGGTGCTGGCTACAGGTGTTGTCTCTCTGTTTTCATCATCACCTTCACTTTTCACTGCTAGTAATGTCAACGTTGATCCATCAGCCTCCTCTTGTAGTAGCTCCTCCTGTTCCTCTTTAATCTGTTTTTCCTCCTGATGTTCAGGGAAAAGCTCCTCTTTACACACAGGGAGGGAATCAGAGTCTAGGGAAGAATAAAAATAGATAGATAGATTGAGAGAAAAAACATGAATGGTTTGAACTTTACATTATTCTGTTTCATAGCTTTGGTAGTTGGGAAAACCTCAGCTGTAAATATGTTTTCCATTTCCACACCTTAACACTTGGGGAGCCAAACGCGTTCAGGGACGAGTTATGGCCACTAGATGTCACCCTGCCACAGGAAGTTATATCGTCGAGGGACGAGTCAACAAATAGTTAACTTTTCGAGACCGCAGCTTCCCTTTGCATGCCCTGAATCCATTACGTCACCCAGCCAGGGCAGGAAGCCCCCTGTCTCTCCCCACACGGAAGGATTTTACATGGCTTTAGATTCTACTTTGAAACATAAGAACGGCTTTATCTGAGAATGAGGTAAAAACAGCCCCATGGAGGCAGAGAGCTGATTGTTTTCACGGCGACACTTTACCGCGAATTTACCGCGATTTTTTTACCGCGAGTTTCGCGAGCGTTTGTAAACAAATGGAGTACCTCCTCAATCTTCTCTGGACACGCACGTGCACACGCACGAAGCTTGCGGGGCTCATCAAAACATAACGTAAGTCAATGGTGGCACCAGCAACAGCTATAAATGTTATAAACCTTGGCCGCCCATGTGTTAAAGTCTATTCGCATTCATTAAAAAAAATGCCAACATTCAAATTTAGAGAAATAGCATGACACGTACTGTTGTCCAGGTGGTTTTCAGGTTCCTGTTTAACAGAAACACTCCAACTCATCTTCACCTTCAGGCTGGACTCTGCACACTGATCTGCAATGAAGGAATTTGATGAATATGAATATGAAAAAGGACTCAAATAATTAAGGTTAGTTAAGATTAAGATTTGGGGAAGTGCTCTAAAATGTATTACTGACGATGGTTTTCACACCCATACTTGTGTATTTATATGTAAAGTGGGTTGATCATTTCTCGCAGTTCGTAGAGACCAACATTGTATTTTATTTAAGGCTTTGTGTGGCTCATCGGGAGCAGATAAAGGTTCAGCGTTGAGAGGCAGTTACGTGTGTGTCACGGGACAAGGATGCATTGACTGCATGCACAGCAGCCATATTAGAAATAAACTGGGCCTCTTCCTTACTTTATTCACAGGTGTTACCAATGATAGTGAGGGACGCAACGCGAGTGATGAAATCTCATTTGAATTGATTGATTGATTGATTGAAGACTTTATTAGAAGTTTGCATAGGAAAAGGTACAGTTTCATGACGGTACAGTTCACTGGTACAAGGTCTACTAAAAGGAGATCCATTGAAAGCCTAAGCTTATTTCCACTGGAAACCATTGAAGTATCTCATATAACATTGAATGACAGACAAATAGAACACAGTACTATGCAGTAGATATGTAAAGAAAAACAAAAGAAGACAGTAAGTCTAAACAAAACAGTATATACAAAAAAGGGGCAGGGGAGGGTAGGGTTGGGCTAGGTTCATTATTTACCAGTTGCGAACGGTTGCTGCCTGTAAGTGGTTTTTCAGGGCAATTTTAAAGGATGCTAGTGATCCACACTCCTTTATGGCCTTCGGTAAGGCGTTCCACATTTTGGTGGTATAGCAGAAAAAAGAGTTTGACCCTTTGTTGGTTTTGACTCTGGGTTGAAAGTGATCTGTGGCGCTGCCTCTGGTGTTGTAATTATGGACATCCTTAATGTTTATAAAGTATGTTGACAGGTACTTGGGTATCATAGTGGTGTAGTGTATCTTGTACACCAGGTCCATTGCAAGTTGCTGTACTCTGTCATCTACTCTGAGCCACCCCACTCTTAGCTGGTGAGTAGCGGTGAGATGAGTCTGATAGGGAGGTTTAAGCAGGACCCTAATTTGTTTATTTTGGGCTGTTTGGAGTTTAGTTTTCAGGGCTTGTGGGGCGTTACCATACGTGGACTCCGTAGTCAAAGAGGGGCTGGATTATTGCACCAGCTATGGTCTTCAGTGTGTTGAAGTTGACCATCGGGGCGATCCTCTGCAGGAAACGAGTTCGTTGATTGATTTTATTTATTACTTTAGAAGTCATCTTTTCACTGGAAAGATTAGCTTCAAGGATGCATCCTAAGTAAGAGATTTAGTTTTTTCGTGTTATGACCTTGTCACCCACTTTGATTGAGAAGTTATCGACTTTTTTGAGGTTATGATTTGATCCAAAGAGGATGGACTCGTTTTTCCCAGGTGAATTGATAATTTGTTGTTGTTAAGCCATGTGCAGATCTTACTTAGTTCAGAGTTAAGTGTCTTTTCGACCTGCAAGTGGTCCCTGCCCGAGACTAGGAGAGCCGAGTCATCCGCGAACAGGAACAGGTTGCAGTCGCAAGCAGATGCCATGTCGTTCACGTATATTAGGAACAACAGAGGTCCCAGTATGCTACCTTGAGGAACACCACAGCTTACTGGGAGGGGGGGGGGGGACAGGGTACCGTTAATCTCCACCACCTGTTCCCTCCCCACCAGGTAAGATTGCATCCAACTCACTGCTGCGCTGTCAAGACCGATGGCTCTTAGTTTCTCAATCAGAATAGAATGATTTACGGTGTCAAATGCCTTCTGGAGGTCCATCATGACGGCGGCGCAGATTGTATCCAAGCCGAGAAATTCCAACAGCCACGATTGGTTTCGATCCCTGGGGGGTGACGGGGCCAGCGGGGGTCATCCTGCTCGATGGTGAACTCCGGGGATCCGACGGCCGCGACGGCCGCGTCGGATCCTGCAGCCACGATGTCGGGTGGTGGAGCCGGAGCAGGGGTGGACACATCGTCGTCCAAGGCGCTCCGTGGGTCGGGTGGTCCCTCGAAGATCCGTGGTTCCTCCAAGTTGGCCATGTTGGTAATCTCACTGGTCGACAATGGTGATGATGAGTTGACCGTGGAAAGACCATCCGCGGCTGCGAGAACGGCGGCAAGTCTGCGAGACATCTGTCGTGTTGCAACCGGGCCTGGGTTGGTCTGTATATCTCCACAGAGAAGCAGCAAAAAGTAAATACAGGACCTTCTATCCATATTACTGCCAACTGGGGGTTTGTTCTTTGTTGAGCGTACCGAAGACAGTCATTCTCCCGTAGCCAAGGTGTTTGGATTCCGAGCCACCGTGAAGATAAAAATCATTGTGTGATTCCTCTCTGTCCTGCACATAATCCATCGTATCCAAGTTATGTGGGATCCACGGTGAACTCAAGCATGAGTCGGTAAACCATACAAGAAACGTTAGAAAAGATAAAAATATCCATCCCTTTGTCCCTGGTGAGTAGCTTATTGGCGCTCGGCGATTCCGGCGGCGGCGGCGACTTGTGGAGCGTGAAAAAAAAACACGTCCGACCTGCATGGCTGCTGAACTACAACTATTGAATACATTTGTTTCAATGAGGACGTCCAGACCTACCGTGAGTGAAAACGCGTCATGCGGCGACGTCGTCCACCCCTCCTGTTTTTCGCTCGCAGCTTCTATTTGAGTGAGGTTTCGCGGCGACGTCCATAGAGGTAAATGGCCATGTCCCGCCCCCCCAAACACTTTATATTACAATGTATTTATTCGATTGGTTCAGGCTACGTCATAACGCAATGGCCAACGCTGCTCCATTAGCGGACATTATTTTGCGGGACATCGTGTCGCGTCGCTCGCTTGAACTGTGCGGATGAGGTGTCAGGGTGTTGATATTGTGCATGTTGGCTCACTGGAAACACTCTGCTACACCAGTGGGCCTCAAGGTGTGGTCCAGGGACCCTGGTTCCTTGAGGGGGTTCCAAATGGCGGGTGTCTAAGTCTGGGGGGTGTACAAATGGAACCAAATCAACTCATAAGGGTTCATTTGGTTCCATTTGTACACTCTCATAATAATAATTTGTCATAAGAATTAAGGGTAACCTAAATGCTCAACACAAAACACACTCTACCCAATTCTTTTTGCAGATGGAAGAAGTTTCTGAGGTTCATGAATAGGGTTAGGTCTAAGCATTGTTTTAATGAAGTTACATTTAGGAATATGGTTTGGTTTAGACCTAGTTTTACTAAGGTTAAGTTTAGCAATAAGTTTAGGAATGACATTTAGACACTTCTTCACTGAGGTCAAGTTTATGAATAAGGTTAAGTTTAGGCATTGTTTTACTGAGGTCAAGTTTAGGAATATGGTTTAGTCTAGACCTAGTTTTACCATGTTTAGGAATACCTGGTGGTGACAGTTCCAAGGTCGCCAGATTCATACTCGGGGCGAGCGTGTTTAAGAATAAGGTTAGGCTTAGGTATAGTTTTACCAAGGTTACATTTATGAATAAGGTTACGTTTGGGCATAGATAGTTTTACTGAGGTTACATTCAGGAATACCTGGTGGTGACTTTTCTGAGGTCGCCGGATTTGTACCCGGGGCGAGCGTGTTCTAGGGCTTGTGTTCTTGTATTCAATTATAAAACAATGCAAACCTATCCTGTACAACTTTACTATAGGATTAAACCACACTAAATAAAACAGTACATCTATAATGTACAACTTAACAGTGGGTTGTAAAGTAAATAAAACACTACATACCTATCCTGTACAACTTTACAACAGGTTGCATCTTTGCATCAAACAGTCCACGTCCCTTGTCCGTCTCTTGCAGTTCCTCTGACAACGCTGAATATGTTTGGGAGGCCATCTCTCTAGACTCTGTAGACCTCTCCCTGTGGTTCTCTGTGGAAATCACCAGTAGAAAGCAGCAACCGTATATTATACCATGACGTAATCAAATCAAACTATAAACGTTTAATATGTTTTGTTCAGTTGAAAGGTGCAGTCACTACTTGTTCTAAGAGCTAAAATAATTGTCCTCATCCTGATGTAAACACCAGGTAAAAAAAAGAGAAAGACATACAAGCTCAACATGTGGCTATTTTCACTACTATAGGTCAAGAGTTTGGGCCACTACGGAGCGCTTACACCTCTGTTGCATCGCCAATCCAACTGGTATACATATCTGTTAGTCCGTGTCCCTTTCATGCCCATATCTGGACAGCCCATATGGGCATGTCCCCTTTTTTTGCCCATAAATGGAGCTGACTTTTTTCTTATTTTTTCAACCCCCGAATGCCCCGATGCCATGCCCATGACGACACAACATTGAGATTAGACAACAAACAATTATTATTATATTTTTTTAAAGATTTGTTTGGGGTCTTATTATGCCTTTATTTGATAGGACAGTAGACCGACAGGAAATGGGGAGAGAGATGGGGAATGACACGCGGCAAAGGTCTTCCGGATCGGGAATCAAACCGGCGACGCCAGCAGGCATCATAGGCTATGTGCCATAGGTATGTGTGTAGGTGCTGTTCTCGAACACACTCCAAAACTGTGCATAAAAAAGTTTCAGTTCTGACGCACGATGTCTTTTAGTTGACTTTTTACTTAAACTTCAAAAAATAACAAACAAACAAACTTCTTCTTAATTACATCATGTACAACATCATGTCCAACATCATGTCCAACATCATGGTAAAAAACTGGTGTGCTCTCATGCACAGCTTCTCACACTAAGCATCATTGATAGACTGAGACTGAGCTTATATAGCCTGCACATGAAGCCACTTAAAGGGCAAGGTCATGATAGCCTGAAGAGCAAGGTCAAGTTAACCTGACCTATTAATAATCCAATGGAATGTCTCTATGAATTAAGATCAAACAAGCAAGCAATAATCATCAAACAAAAACACCTGTGGCTAGTAATGAAATCAAATTACATACAGCTTCAAACAAAATCAGAAAATAGCCGATCTACAATCACAGTCAGAAATGAAATGGCTCTTACATAACCTGCCCCTATTTGACTAGGCTGGTAGCATATCAAATACAAATATCAATTAAGGCCATTTATCATTCTTTAACAAACTTAAAACTGTTCATTTCACTCTTTTTTCTTACAGGTTTTCTTCTTACAGGTTAAACAGTTCAACAGGTAAGCAAACAGTTCAGTTCAACAGGTAAGCATTAGGTAAGTTCTACTTAAGCTTTATATTGCTTCTTCCAACAGGCATAGCTTAGTGATTGGTCGCTCCAGGGTACTTGTCTTCGTCTGAACACAGGCGCTGCGGACAGTGCCCTTGGAGTCTTGCATTATCTTGACAACCCTTCCTAACATCCAAGAGTTCCTGGGAGCAGAGGAGTCTACGATAAGGACAACATCTCCCGGCTGGAAGTTCCTCCTTGACGTGATCCATTTCTGCCTCTCTTGTAAGAGAGGTAAGTACTCTTGGGTCCATCTGCGCCAAAACAGGTCCGCCATGTATTGGATCTGCCTCCAGCGGCGGCGCACATAGAGGTCATCTCTTGAAAAGACACCTGGGGGAATATTTGGCTGTGTTTTCATGAGTAGCAGATGGTTTGGGGTTAACGCCTCAAGGTCGTTAGGGTCCTCTGAGGTCGTTGTTATGGGTCTGTCGTTGATAACGCCTTCAACTTCACATAAGAGGGTTTGCAGCCCTTCGTCGTCCAACACTTGCTGCTTTAACAGGGAACTTAGGACCTTCCTGACAGTCCGTATTTGGCGCTCCCACACTCCTCCGTGGTGGGATGCAGCCGGAGTATTGAAGATCCACTGAATCCCCTTCTTCATCACAGCTTCTTTAATCTTGGAGTGATCCAGGTCTTCCAGTGATTCTCGTAGTTCTCTCTCGGCACCAATAAAATTAGTGCCGTTGTCCGAACGAAGGACAGATACTTGGCCTCTTCTACTCATGAAGCGGCGCAACGCGTTGATACATGAGCTAGTGTCAAGCGAGTGCGCGACTTCTATGTGGACTGCCCTGCATGTCAGGCAGGTGAAAAGCACCCCATATCTCTTCACCTGGCTACGTCCCCTACTGACCTCGAAGGGTCCGAAATAGTCCACACCAGTATTTGTGAAAGGTGGCTGGTCTGGCAACAACCGATCTTCTGGTAAGTTGGCCATTTTTTGTTCACCAGCCTTGGTATGTAGTCTTCGACACACTCTGCATTCTGAGATCATTCTTCGTATTACTGAGCAGGCTCTTGGCAACCAGTACTTCTGTCTCAGCTTGGCGAGAACATGATTTCTACCAGAGTGACCAATGGCTTGGTGAATGTGGCGGAGGATAAGCATGGCAATCCAATCATCTTTGTGCAAAATGGCTGGGTGTTTGGCTTCATGTGGCATGGCAGATCTGCTCAGCCGCCCTCCGACCCTTAAGACTCCATCTTGCAGGAATGGATCCAATCTTGAGATATGACTATCTTTCCTCACGTGACCTTTACCTTGCTGTAGAGCTTTGATCTCTTCTGAATACGTCTGCCTCTGACTGAGACGTATCAACTCCAGCTCTGCACTGGCTAAATCCTCAATCGTGAGGGCTCGCTTTTCATAGCTTTCTTTGTATTCGAGCATCTTCTGCTGAAGCAAGGCCTTTGCTTTGGAAGGATCACTTTCACACTGACTGATGTCTTGTTGAAACTCCTTTCTCTTCTGACTCAAGCTTAGCAGAATGTCTCTCAGGCGCATGAGCCAAGCTGTTGCTTTCTTCAGCTTGTACCAACACGAGAAGTGTTCGACAAACTTTATCATTACGTCTGCATTCTCCTGTGTCTGTATGAGGGACACTGTAGCTGACCTCTTGACCTCCACGTCCTCTTCTGTGGAATGAGTAGGTTGGTCTGGACGTTTGGGCCATTCACATTCTGGCCTCAACAAGAATTGTGGTCCTTGGAACCAGCATTTGCTCTGTAGCAGGTTCTCCGCTGTCGAGCCCCTTGAAGCCTGATCAGCAGGGTTGTCAGCAGTGTTCACATACTTCCATTGTGCTGTTTCTGTAGCTTCTCTAATCAACGAGACTCTGTTGGCTACAAACGTTTTGTATCGAGCAGCATCGTTCTCAATGTACTTCAGTACCGTGACACTGTCTGTCCAAAAGATTGATTCCTTGAGATGTAGCTGCAGCTCCTGCTTTAACATCTTGTCCATCTTCACAGCTATTACTGCTGCTGTCAGCTCCATCCTTGGAATACTGATCTGCTTAAGAGGTGACACCCGTGACTTCCCCATCAGGAATGCGGTGTGTTTCTGATCTCTTTCATTCGTCAACAGCAGGTAAGACACGGTTCCATACCCGTCGTTGCTGGCGTCTGAAAAGTGGTGTAATTGCGCAGACTTAACAATTCCAAAACCTGCAGGCTTGATGCACCTCCTGATACTGAAGGCTGAAAGCTGCTGCAAGTCTACCAACCACTTTTTCCATCTTTGTGTTTGTTTTTCAGGAATGTCTTCGTCCCATCCCCTCTTTTCCTTGCAGAGTTCTCTTAAAATAATCTTGGCCGGTAAAATGAATGGCGCTAAGAACCCCAAAGGGTCATAAGCCGAACCGACGACGGACAGGATCCCTCTTCTCGTGCATGGCTTTTCCTGCACCTCTATTTTGAATCTGAAGGTGTCAGACTCGGTGCACCACTGGACTCCTAATGCCCTTTCCAGTGGGAGCTGCTCATTGTCAAGATCAAGATCCTTGACTTCAGAAGCCCGGTCTTCCTCAGGAATTGACGACAACAGGCCTCTGCTGTTACTTGTCCACTTGGTCAAACGAAATCCTCCGCTTTGGCATAATGCCCGAAGGTCTTTGGCGAGAACAACAGCATTGCCATCTGACGTCACTGACCTCAGACAGTCGTCAACGTAGAAGTTGTTTAAGACTGTCTCAACAGCTTCAGGTGTAGATCTCTCCCTTCCATCTTCGGCTGTGCTCCTCAATGCGTATGAAGCACAGCTAGGGGAGGATGTTGCTCCAAACAGGTGAACTTGCATCCTGTACTCCACTGGCTCTGAGTTGAGGTTGCCATCAGGCCACCACAAGAAGCGCAACAGGTCTGCATCCTCATCTGGTACCCTGACCTGGTAAAACATGGATTCGATGTCGGCCATCATGCCTATCGGTTCCTTCCTGAACCTGGTCAGGACACCGATCAGACTGTTCGTCAGGTCTGGGCCTTGCAGTAGCTGGTCGTTCAGGGATACACCCTGATAAGAAGCAGTACAGTCGAAGACAACTCTTATCTTCTTCTTTCGGGGATGATACACCCCGTGATGGGGAATGAACCACACTCGCCCATCACTACGATTCAACTGCTCTTCAGGTACTCTAGTAGCGTAGCCCTTCTCCAGTAGGTTGCTCATGAAACTGTTGTACTCGTTGTGGACAGCAGGATTCTTGTGAAGCTTTCTCTTGAGGTTGGTAAGACGTTGCGCAGCTATGCCCCTGTTGTTAGGCATCTTTATCTGCTTGTCTTTCAAAGGCAGCCCAATACAGTAGTGACCATCTACTAACTGGACTGACTCCTTAGCTGACTGTAGGAACCGATGATCTTCCAGTGACATCTCAACTTTGTCGTCGTATCTTCGTTCCGGAAAGTCAGCATTGTACTGCTGAATCAACAGATCCTCGACATTCAGTACTGAGATACGATTGACTGAGTGAGTCAGCAGTCCACTGGTAGAGGAATTGATGCCTCTTCTTATTGGTCCATTGATGACCCATCCTAGGGCCGTCTTTACGGCGTAGGGGCCGCCACTTTGGCTATTTATCACCTTCCAAGGCTCGATGGCTTTGTAGTCGTTGGTGCCTATAAGAAGGCTGACTTCTGCTTCGATGTATGGAAGGCGAACTTCATGGAGGTAATGCCACTTGCTCACATCCTTCTGTAGAGGTATGTTTTCCTTTTTCACTGGTATGCTTGGTTGAGTAAACACCTGCGGCAGCTCGATGTAGCTCTCCTCCTCCAAGCCGCATACCTCCAGATCTGACAGGATATAGCTGCTCACTTTATTTTCCTGCCCCATGGTAGTGAGTAGGAGCTCTGTCTTCCTGCCTCGAATGTTGAGTTTACACCTAAGTTCTTCTGTGCAAAACGTTGCAGAGCTTCCTTGATCCAGGAAAGCGTAGGTCTCAATAAACTTGTCGCTGCGTTTGGACTTTACCCTCACTGGAACTATGGAGAGGATGCATTCTCCGTTTCCTGCCCCAGTATGTTCACTGGTTTCATGCTCTGTTGATACAAAAGCACTTGTGACCTGATTGGTGACTTCTGCATTAAGATCTTCACCCACTTCAGGTGTAACTTCAACCGGAGTTTCCTTCACCACATGCAGAATACTTGGGTGCTTTCCTTCACAGTCTTGACACTGACTCTTCTTTCTGCAGTCCTTACTCATATGACCTTGAGTAAGGCAGCCAAAGCAAAGACCCTTTGACCTCAGGAACTTAATTCTTTCTTTAGGATTCTTTTCTTTTATCTTCCTACAGGAATCCAGGGCATGACTCTTCTGGCAGAATAAACAAGGACTTTGAAAGGCATTCACTGGTTTGACTGAACTGGGCTTTTTCTCACCAGGATCTTGGGTACTGTGCTCTTCTGCAGAAGAGACACTTGTAGCGAAACTGCTGCCTTTGCTCTTAGGGTTAGATCCCTTAACATTGGTCTTAAACTTCCCTTTTCCTTCTGAGGTGAGATCCAAAATGTCCCCAAACAGTGGGTCATTGGCAACCTTAGCTTGTCGGTTGATGAAAGACACCAGGTTCGAAAACTTAGCTCTTCTTCCCTCCTGTTCTTGTATGTCGAAGGCTTTGTTTCTCCATCTCTCTTTTATTTTAAAGGGTAGTTTTGAGATGACAATTTTCATATTAATTGGGTTATCCATCTCATCCATAAAGTCCAGGTCATCCATTGTATTCCGACACCCTATCAGGAATAGAGCGTATGCATTTAATGCCTTCCTGTCTTCTGCTTTGATCTGTGGCCACTTCAGTGCCTTTTTCATGTAGGCTGTTGCGATCCGCAACTCATCTCCATAATGTTGTTGAAGTAGCTTTCTAGCTTCCATGTAGCCTCTTCCTGGCTGCATATGCTCACAGCTGCGAACAAGGTCACGAGGCTCTCCGCTTGTGAATTGTTCAAGGTAGTATAACTTATCTTGTGGGTTACCAGTTTTGTTCCCAATGGCCTGTTCAAATGCCCTCATAAAGGAACGGTACGTGAGAGGATCTCCCGTGAATATTGGTATGTCTCTCTGAGGGAGCTGAGTCATTTGTTGCTGCTTGACCAACGTTTCTGTTATCTCATTTTGCCGCTGCATCACTTCACAAATACCCTCAGAACCGTCAAATACCCTCGTTGCCGTCTGTGGCTGAACTGCAGTATCTGCTGAGCGTGGCATATCACTACGAGAAGCATGTGTGGCATGAGCTGCCTGGCGTAAGGTAGCATTGAATTTCCTTTGTGGTGACCCACCTTCATCTTTGACATCTTGTGTGACCTTTACACTAGTCACATGTGAGCCCTTTGACCTATAATAGTCATTCATGCCATCTTGACCACCTTCATATTCAGCATAAACCTTTATTTTAGCATTTGAAGCTGCAATCTTGCCATCTATCTCCAGTTGCTCTTTCTGTGCTTTCAAGTGTGCCTCTTCCAGCTCAATTTCCTGCCTTCTCTTCATAGATGCAGCTTGTGCTATTAGGGCCTCACGCTCTGCCTCTGCCTCTAGCCTAAGACGAGCAGAGCTGGCCTTGGACACCTTAGATGTGCGACTGTGGTTTGATTTCTTGCTTTTGTTTGTGTGGAAAGACACTTCTGAGACACTGTCTTCAGGCTGAACACCATCTTCATCATCGTTCCCTTGTTTAGAACCTTTCACATGTTCAATCCAATGCCTTGTTTTTTGTACAAAATCCTCAATCTCATCACATTTGGGAACATACCAGTTAAGCTGGTCATCATTCCTTTCATCCTCTTCCATATAATGCTTTATTTCTTCATTAATCCTTTTGAATTCTTTGAAGAGTTTTCCAAATGTGACTAATTCTTCCTCTTCAATTAGCTGAAGGTTTACATCATCCTTTTTTAGGTTTTCAATCTCCCTCCTTTTAGCAGTGAGGTGAGATAATTTTCCTTTTCTTTCTCCTCTGAGCCTGTTCATTTTCTCCTCCACATAGACTGCTGTAGGCTTTGACACCCTCTTATCCATTTTATTTCCTTCAAATGGCTCACTCATTGCACATAAACTGTCTTCTTTTCCTCCAAAAACAGCTTCTTACTCTTCTTAATTAAATTGCAAACACACCTTGCAAGAGTTGTTGATATGTGCAAAAAGGGCAGCAAGCTTACTTTTCTCCTTGGCTCCAGTGATGATGAAGAAAGAATTAATCCACGTAATCGTTGTCGATGAGCTCAGTTTTTTACTTTTGTAGGTGCTGTTCTCGAACACACTCCAAAACTGTGCATAAAAAAGTTTCAGTTCTGACGCACGATGTCTTTTAGTTGACTTTTTACTTAAACTTCAAAAAATAACAAACAAACAAACTTCTTCTTAATTACATCATGTACAACATCATGTCCAACATCATGTCCAACATCATGGTAAAAAACTGGTGTGCTCTCATGCACAGCTTCTCACACTAAGCATCGTTGATAGACTGAGACTGAGCTTATATAGCCTGCACATGAAGCCACTTAAAGGGCAAGGTCATGATAGCCTGAAGAGCAAGGTCAAGTTAACCTGACCTATTAATAATCCAATGGAATGTCTCTATGAATTAAGATCAAACAAGCAAGCAATAATCATCAAACAAAAACACCTGTGGCTAGTAATGAAATCAAATTACATACAGCTTCAAACAAAATCAGAAAATAGCCGATCTACAATCACAGTCAGAAATGAAATGGCTCTTACAATGTGCCTTTACCACTAGGCCAGCAGGCGCCCCGACAACAAATCCTTATAGGTTTATGGCTGAGTCATGGTGATGTGAGAGCTTGTAGATCTGCTATTCTTCAGAGCCATGCGATCAGTGTTTCCAGATTGTGCTAGAGGAATAAGCAACCAGGTCCTGAAAACAAGCCCAAGAGAAGCGATTATAGGCCGAATGAGCACTTCAAATCAGCTATTTCAAAATAGCCGATCTACAAGCTCACAACCGCAACCACCATTATTTACAAGCAACTTTATACCAGAAAACCGTGGGCCGGCGGTGACTGTGTGTCTATTTGATGATCGTCTATTTTCATCATTACGTGAACCTTTGTCTGAGTCGCCCACTTTAACACGCTAAGGGACCTAATAATTAAGCTCTAAAAAGTTATAGCCTACTAAATAAAAACAATTCGGTGGAATTGCATCATGTCTTTATTATGCATAGGCTGCAGGCGTAGGGTCCTTTTGGTTACCGCTTATCCACATTGAATAGGCCTATGTCATTGTTTGACATATTATTTTATTTTTTAAATATGTTGGCAAATGTTAGGCAGAATGGGCACATACGTATAATTTAACTTGATGTTTGGCACAACTGAAATTGATTTTGTTTGAAATGCCCATCGATTGGATTAATGCTTCATTCTTCAGAGTGCAGTACACCTCCCCAACCGATGTAAAAACCTCGATATTTCGATTGTTAGTTGTTTCGATATATATAGTCTGGTTAGGGTTAGGGTAAAGGTGGTTGCACACTGCTGCGTTTTTCGTTGCGAAATGCGTTTTTCAGGGCAAGGAGAGAGAGAGAGATAGAGAGAGCAAGGGACCAAATGGTGCGCGAAACGGGCGGCAGTGTGCAAACGTGACTGACATAACGTGAGGTTGATTTTTTATTTGCGTTCTCCGAAATTCACTCCGATATTCGGCCCGAAAAACGCAGAAGTGTGCAACCAGCTTAAGAGTTAAGTTTAGGGTTAATGTTAGCTCCTTTCGGAACCCCTCACTCCACTGCTACGCAGCTCCGAGATGGGGTTCCTACTGGTTGGCTGCCGAAATCCTGTTGTTGGATCCACGATCCGCCGTTAGTGATCACGTCTTACCTTTAGATGAACACTCTATCCAAAAAGTGACGGGCCTCTGTGAAAGTATAATCGTTTTACTTCTTTAGCGTGGAACAATCTCGAAGCACTGGGGTGAAATGAAGACTTTATATCGCTCAAAAGCCAGAAAATGTCAGCCGGTTCTGTGTTTTCCCCGTTGTGTAACTTGTGTATATACCATGACCAGGGGAGGCAGTAATGTTCCGGAATGTCTAAAAACACAGAACCGGCTGACATTTTCTGGCTTTTAAGCGATATAAAGTCTTCATTTCACCCCAGTGCTTCGAGATTGTTCCACGCTAAAGAAGTAAAACGATTATACTTTCACAGAGGCCCGTCACTTTTTGGATAGAGTGTTCATCTAAAGGTAAGAAGTGATCACTAACGGCGGATCGTGGATCCAACAACAGGATTTCGGCAGCCAACCAGTAGGAACCCCATCTCGGAGCTGCGTAGCAGTGGAGTGAGGGGTTCCGAAAGGAGCTAGGTTAATGTTAGGGTTTAGGCTTTGGGGTAGCATTCACCAGCGTCTGCAAGTTAGCGTTCACTTGCGTCGGCAGCAGGTTAGCTTCGGACTACTGGGACCTCGAAACAACCCCAACCGATAGGGTTGCGTAGTTGAAACATATGGAGGAAATACGAGGAAAATGGCCACCATTTAACTGTGTTTTAGGAGTGCATGTCTTTACTGTTACATACAAGTAAGATTCCACAAACAAGTGGATGGATATGTAAAGATATTTTATTAAAAGAACGTTATGCAGCATGAATGACAAAGGGAGCTCCGCCCCCTTCCTGAAACAACATCTGCCGAGCCAATAGGACTACAAGAAGCCAGATAATCCAGGAAACCATTTAATATGTGTCACCTGCAGTGTGTAGTGTGGTGTTGTGTGTGTAACAGACATACCTGCAGTGTGTAGTGGTGCTGTGTGTGTAACAGACATACCTGCAGTGTGTAGTGTGGTGTTGTGTGTGTGTAACAGACATACCTGCAGTGTGTAGTTGGGTGTTGTTGTGTGTGTAACAGACATACCTGCAGTGTGTAGTTGTGTGTTGTGTAGTGTCACCATCTCTCTCTGGAAGAGGTTGCACATGACCTCTGCGGCCGCACGGAGGCGCTCCAACACAAACACTCTGACATCGAGCTTCACGTGACAAACATCAACACTTTGTTGCTTTTCCAAAACACACAATATCTCCTCTCCCACCGACGTCATGTGTTCATTTATCTTCAGCCGTACAGACTCCATTTGAAGCATTTTAACTCCTTTTATATGAGAAGCTTTTCACCACGCGCTGTGTCCCAGCCACCATGAAACACCAACACTGAGTGAGACACCGCCGCCGAGCGAGCTACAGCGAGAGAGTCTCCGTGTGGAGCGTTGCGAAGTCCGTGCGAGTTATGTCCTTCCTGATTTCAGCACCTCCGCGCGGTCCAAGTGAACACAGCGGAGCTCCTTGCCCCCCGGCAACCACCGTTATGCTTAGGTTCGTTGGTAAACGCCAGGTCGCGTCCCAAAACCACCATGAAACACCAACAGTTCCTTTGTTGTGGAAACGCCACGCCAGAAACATTTTACTTCCGGAAGATCCGGCTTCCGGATCAACGTGTTTAGCGCATGCGCAATAACGGATCCAGGCGCACTGTTGCTTTAATGCCTTTCGCCCCCTGGTGGAGGAGATGTGTAACTGTCACTGAATGACAGCCAGACGCACAGCACAGATAACAGCAGTGACAACACAGAAATGTGTGTGGAGAGGACAGGCTATCTTCTACATTGCGGAGTACATTTTTATTTTTATTTTTTTTATATATGTTAACCTCACAGACTTCCTCCCCAGTCAGTCAGAGTTCATAGTGTGATGTGGGATTATGTGCAGGATGTAAATTGCATACGGGAGCAACACACAACAAAAAAGCCCAAGGCTTATTTCCATTGAGGTCCTTTGTATTCAATCAATCAAGACATTTAATGACACAAAATATTGCAATATTATTCACAATATCATTATATACGAGTAGCCTAGTAATAAACTAAAAAGTACAGTAAGCAGATTACAGGGGCCAGTTAAGAATTGACGTCTATAGTTGCTCATTCAACACTTAACGCCACGTTGCAAGCTTGTAGATCAGCTATTTCCACTACGACATTTCTTAGATCAGTTTGTTTTATGTTTTTAAAATGTATAACAATGCAGGAAAAGAAAATGGGCACACCCCCGTCACACAAATGGGTCCCAACCCACTGTTTGGGAAACAGTCCTCTACCCTGAGTCATCCCAGTGATCCCAGCCTAGCATAATGAGCAGGGGTTCAGAGAGTTCTAGGTGTGACAACAAGCCTGACCAGTTTGTTTTGGGACGTCTTATTTTTCTTTTTATCCCTGACACAAAACATTTTCAGATGTGTATCTTCGTGGCCAAATATATTTCAATCGAAAGAAGCGGCTTGGACTCCACGTGCATTAAAGGAAGTACAAGCTCAGTCTGTTGTTCTTCCCAGGTTGGCAGAGGGAGAGTAGCTCCCAGTATTACAGCTTATAGGCATTGGCATTGAGTGGAAAAATGTTGGTTATTATTCTGTGGGTCGGGACAGTGACAATTGACAATTTGAGGACTTTTATGACCTTTGTAATACAAAAGAGGGGGAAAAAAGGCTGTTACTGTATGAAAAGTAGTCAACAAACTATGAACTAAAGGCTGTTACTGTATGAAAAGTAGTCAACAAACTATGAACTATGTGTGATGTGTGACATGATTCAAAGCAGCCATAGTAAATTATTTTAATATCGAGGGAAAGGTTATTTGGATTATTCTGTATGCAGACTATGCACAGTAGTTATTTTGGGTAGGCCTGTATTGTTTGCACTAGCCTACTTATTATGGAGTAGGCATGTATTGTTTGCAGTAGTTATTATGGGTAGATAGGCCTAAGTACACAACTTCCACAGTTAGAGGTGAACCACACATTTGATTGAACATTTCTGTTATGATATATAACAAATAAAATACATGTAGCAGTGAAACACCTTTGATATACTTTATTAGCAGTTCAATGAGGGGGAAAATGCACAGGAAAGTGCCGTTCAATACAACTCATTTAACCCAACAAAGCACTGCTTGCTTCCATTGGGGTCCTTTGTACTCAATTCATTAAAACATTAGATGACAATACAATGCCAAACACCATATACCAGTCAGATATCAGACAGAAAAAAAAAACGGTCAGAATTCAGATACAAGATAATGACAGTCATCAGAGTAATGGTTTATGGTTTAGCTGTTTTTTCCAGAGCTTAGAAGAGAAACAAATGAAGTGAGTGAGTGTGTGCGTTCCCTTCCTCCCTCTAATGTCCTGAAATGTCCAGGGTTTCCTGCAGCACTTTACAGGCCAGGCGCCCGCCCGGCCTGAAAACCCCCCCGCCCCCCCAAGGGACTAAAAAAAAAAAAAAAAAATCAAAAAATGTTTTTTTCTCAAAAAAGGTTTTTGGACCTCCAACAATGTACTAGGCTTGATCGCGATCGCGAAATTGCATGTTTAACCCCCATACCAACCCTATCTTTCAAACATGGCAGCCATGTTTGTTTACATTTGAAGAAAACATAAGGGCTGGTATCTCCTGAATGCCTATTCAATGTTGAATAAATGTGAATGATAGCATGTAGTTGTGTTTTCCGTCATCATGGGCACATTCATGTGTTTTTTATAGGGCAAAAATAAGAATTAATATAAAAAATTAAAGCTGTACTGTGGAAGCTGCTCAACTAGTGGTCAGTAGCGGTATTGCTTTTTTCGTCCGCGGACCACCGGAACGGGGGTCCGCGGACCACCGCGGCCGCCGCGACCCCCGTGACCGCCTCCGCCTCGCCGATACGAATCCATAGAGCCGTCTCCCGTCATTTTTAGATCAGAATTGAGGGAGTAGCATGCAAGATTCCTTCACCAATGTAAACACAGTTGCTAAGGGAAGCTATTTTCTGAAGAGACAGCAAGACTCGCTGTGATTGGCCGGTGGTGTATGATCGGCGCTGTGATTGGCCGGTAGTGTATCATGTGGGAGATGACATCATTTTGACGGGAAATTCTCCCCCCCTCACAACTCATAGAAAACATATAAAGAGAAGGCTTCAGAAGCTGAAAATAACAGAATGGGGGTTCTAAAACTTTAGCGATTTAACAGTTAGGACAATTTTAAGATTTGTTTTATAAAAAAAGTTACATAGTATAACTTTAAGTGAATTAATTACTCGAATTAATTAATTAATTATCAAAAAATGTCGGCGCACGCGCGCGCCATGAGATCCCCCCTGGTCAAGACTTTTTCCTGCAGGAAACCCTGATGTCTGGAGTCGGGAGGCTCTTTTCAACAAATCTCTATGATTCAGAATTTCCTATAATTGGCAGACATGAGTTTCAATTCCTTGTGTCAACTGTGTTTACCATTGAGATGTTAGTCTGTATAAATACAATGAATATAACACCTAAGTGCAGCTGAAGAGAGTTTCACACTGCGCGGCAGCACTAATTAATAGTTTGTGATTGTCATGGCATTCTCTAGAATCAGTAACATGTGGGTGATAGCCCAATTACACATGGTTTTATTCAAATGCAATCAAAGGCTACAGCTTATAAAGCAAGCATTGAAATTGCAACCATATATGACAGGGGTGTTCAAAGAGTGGCCCAGGGGCAAAATGCAGCCTGATGACAAATGTTATACGGCACGTGACTTCATTGCTAAATTGTACTGCATCCAGCAGCATCAAACAAGAATATTGTTATAGTATAATTTGTCCTTGTTCCCTGTTGTCTCATTCTGAAGGGGTAGAAAAGCTATTTTATTGTATTATTTACCTTGCATGTCTGGTAACATTTGGTAATGTGAGTTATTTGTGTTTTGTTGCATGCACTTGGACATTTGTCCTTTCAATATGATGTTTCTTACTCTTTTGGTCTCACCGCTTAACGCATGTCTTGCACTGATCTTTAAGGGAATGGCAACTGATACTCTGATTGGTTTGATTAAAGTAACACATAAACACACCCATGTCTAGTTCAGGGCCGCAACACTTTGATGCAGTGTGCAGAATACTGCAAGCATAATAGCAAAATGGCATTGGGCACACCTAAACAAGTAAGCCTGTATGTAGCCTGGGTGCCAGCCTGCTACACTACGTTTTGGATCTATTTTATCACTTCGTCTCTCAGTCTGGCCATGATTCAGTTGACTTGTATTTCTGAACATCAGCCAGCCAATACACACTGATGGATTTGCCCCACTACCACCACAGACAAATAAGAAGCCAGGTTTGGATTCTGCTCGCATTACATGTCACACCTCCCCTTGGAGAGAGGAAGCTGTCCAGACTGAGAAGTGAAGTGGAAAAACAAATCCATGGAGCGTACCACAAACTGCAAACATTTTTAACCTGTATGAGTCCGCAAGTGTGATTTTAGATTATTACTTTTACTAAAAGCTTTACCACAAACTGTACAGGTAAAAGGTTTTTCCCCTGTATGAGTCCTCATGTGTACTTTTAAATCACTACTGGTACCACAGCCTTTACCACAAACTGTACAAATAAAGGGGGTTTCCCCTGTATGAGTTATCATGTGTACTTTTAAATTACTACTGTTCACAGTGCCTTTACCACAAACTGTACAAGTAAAGGGTTTTTCCCCTGTATGAGTCCTCATGTGTACCTTTAAATGACTACTGTTAAAACAGCCTTTACCACAAACTGTACAAGTAAAGGGTTTTTCCCCTGTATGAGTCCTCATGTGTGCTTTCAATTCACCACTTCGACCACAGCCTTTACCACATACTGTACAAGTAAAAGGTTTTTCCCCTGTATGAGTCCGCATGTGTGATTTTAAATTACTACTTTGACCACAGCCTTTACCACAAACTGTACAAGTAAAGGGTTTTTCCCCTGTATGAGTTCTCATGTGTGATTTTAAATGACTACTTTGACCACAGCCTTTACCACAAACTGGACAAGTAAAGGGTGTGTCCCCTGTATGAGTCCTCATGTGTACTTTTAAATCACCACTTCGACCACAGCCTTTACCACAAACTGTACAAGTAAAGGGTTTTTCCCCTGTATGAGTCCTCATGTGTGTTTTTAAATCACCACTTTGACCGTAGCCTTTACCACAAACTGTACAAGTAAACAGCTTTTTCCCTGTATGAACAACTGTGTGCCTGTTCAGATGTCCCTTGTGCTTAAACATTTTGCCACACTCTGTACAACTAAAACCTTTCTTCCCTGTGTGGCTCTGCGTGGAGTGAGTTTGTTTTGACGATGGCAGGTCCTGGGACAGCTTGTGGGTTACAGACAATGTTTGTCCTTCCACATTTTGTGTCTTGTGTGAATCCAATGAGTTTACCACCGACTGACCTTCCCTGGTATCCTCCGGCTCATCACGGTCTTCAGAGACGTCAGATTGAGAACAGTGTGGAGAGAGGAGCTGGTCACCACTAGTTGGTTGTGATGTTCCACAGTCCTCTACATCAGTTTGTGTTTTCATGTGTTCAGTTGAGGTGCTGGCTACAGCCTCTGTCTCTCTGTTTTCATCATCACCTTCACTTTTCAGTGCTAGTAATGTCAACGTTGATCCATCAGCCTCCTCTTGTAGTACCTCCTCCTGTTCCTCTTTAATCTGTGGAGGTTGTGGTTCCTCCTGATGTTCAGGGAAAATCTCCTCTTTACACACAGGGAGGGAAACAGAGTCTATGGAAGAATAAAAAGATATAATGAGAGAAGAAACAAGAATGGTTTGAAGTGTTTCCTCTGTTTCATAGCTTTGGTAGTTGGGAAAACCTCAGCTGTAAATATGTTTTCCATTTCTCCACCTTAAAGTCTATTCACATTCATTAAAAAAAATGCCAACATTCAAATTTAGAGAAATAGCATGACACGTACTGTTGTCCAGGTGGTTTTCAGGTTCCTGTTTAACAGAAACACTCCAACTCATCTTCACCTTCAGGCTGGACTCTGCACACTGGTCTGCAATGAAGGAATATGATAAGGACTTAAATAATTAAGGACTTTGATATGGGGAAGTGCTCTACAATTTATTACTGACGATGGTTTTCACACCCACACTTGTGTATTTATATGTTAAGTGGGTTGATCATTTCTCGCAGTTCGTAGAGAGCAACATTGTATTTTATTTAAAGCCTTGTGTGGCTCATCGGGAGCAGATAGAAGTTCAGCGTTGAGAGGCAGTTACGTGTGTGTCACCGGACAAGGACGCATTGACTGCATGCACAGCAGCCATATTAGAAATAAACTGGGCCTCTTCCTTACTTTCTTCACAGGTGTTACCAATGATAGTGAGGGACGCAACGCGAGTGATGAAATCTCATTAAAATACATTTGTTTCAATGAGGACGTCCTGACCTACCGTGAGTGACAACGCGTCATGCGGCGACGTCGTCCACCCCTCCTGTTTTCGCTCGCGGAGCTTCTATTTGAGTGAGGTTTCACGGCGACGTCCAGAGAGGTAAATGGACATGTCCCGCCCCCCGAACACTTTATATTACGATGTATTTATTTGATTGGTTAAGGCTACATCATAACGCAATGGCCAACGCTCCATTAGCGGACAGTATTTTGCGCGACATTGTGTTGCGACGCTCGCTTGTGTGCTGTGCGGATGAGGTGTTGGGGTGCTGATATTGTGCATGTTGCCTCACTGGAAACACTATGCTACACCAGTGGGCCTCAAGGTGTGGTCCAGGGACCCTGGTTCATTGAGGGGGTTCCAAATGGCCCCTTACAGGTGTCTAAGTCTGGGGGTGTACAAATGGAACCAAATCAACCCGTAAGAGTCCATTTGGTTCCATTTAAGGGTAACCTAAATGCTCAACGCAAAACACACTCTACCCAATTCTTTCTGCAGATGGAAGAGGTTTCTGAGGTTTATGAATAAGGTTAGGTCTAAGTATTGTTTTAATGAAGTTACATTTAGAAATATGGTTTGGTTTAGACCTAGTTTTACTAAGGTTAAGTTTAGGCATGACATTTAGACACTGGTTCACTGAGGTCAAGTTTATGAATAAGGTTAGGTTTAGGCATTGTTTTACTGAGGTCAAGTTTAGGAATATGGTTTAGTCTAGACCTAGTTTTACCATGTTTAGGAATACCTGGTGGTGACAGTTCCAAGGTCGCCAGATTCATACTCGGGCGAGCGTGTTTAAGAATAAAGTTAGGCTTAGGTATAGTTTTACCAAGGTTACATTTATGAATAAGGTTATGTTTGGGCATAGATAGTTTTACTGAGGTTACGTTCAGGAATACCTCAGAAAAGCTAAAAGCTTTGCCACACACTGTGCAATTAAAGGGTTTTTTCTCCTGTATGAGTCCTCATGTGTCTTTTTAGATGACTTGTGCAAATACAACCTTTACCACATACAGTACAAGTATAGGGCTTTCCCCCTGTATGAGTTCTCATGTGTTTTTTCAAATTACTCATTTGATTACAGCCTTTACCACAAACTAGACAAGTAAAGGGTTTTTCCCCTGTGTGAGTCCTAATGTGTACTTTTAGCTAACCACTGTGACTACAGGCTTTCCCACACATCGTACAAGTAAAGGGTTTTTCTTTTTCTTCTGTGTGAGTCCTCATGTGTACTTTTAAATGACCACTTTGACCACAGCCTTTACCACAAACTGTACAAGTAAAGGGTTTTTCCCCTGTATGAGTCCTACTGTGTACTTTTAGCTCACCACTGTGACTACAGCCTTTACCACAAACTGTACAAGAAAAAGGTTTTTCCCCTGTATGCATTCTCATGTGTACTTTTAAATTAGCACTTTGACACCAGCCTTTACCACAAACGGTAAAAGTAAAGGGTTTTTCCCCTGTATGAGTCCTCATGTGTGCTTTTAAATGACCACTGGTAACAAAGCCTTTACCACAAACTGTACAAGTAAAGGGCTTTCCCCCTGTATGAGTCCTCATGTGTACTTTTAACTCACCACTTCGACTACAGCCTTTACCACAAACTGTACAAGAAAAAAGGTTTTTCCCCTGTATGCATTCTCATGTGTACTTTTAAATCACCACTTCGACTACAGCCTTTACCACAAACTGTGCAAGTAAAGGGCTTTTCTCCTGTATGAACAACTGTGTGCTTCTTCAGATATTCCTTGCGCTTAAATATTTTGCCACACTCTGTACAACTAAAACCTTTCTTCCCTGTGTGGCTCTGCATGGAGTGAGTTTGTTTTGATGATAGCAAGTCCTGGGGCAGCTTGTGGCTTGCAGACAATGTTTGTTCTTCCACATTTTGTGTCTTGTGTGAATACAGTGTGTTTACCACCGACTGACCTTCCCTGGTCTCCTCCCGCTCATCACGGTCTTCAGAGACGTCAGATTGAGAACAGTGTGGAGAGAGGAGCTGGTCACCACTAGTTGGTTGTGATGTTCCACAGTCCTCTACATCAGCTTGTGTTTTCATGTGTTCAGTTGAGGTGCTGGCTACAGCCTCTGTCTCATCATCACCTTCACTTTTCACTGCTAGTAATGTCAACGCTGATCCATCAGCCTCCTCTTGTAGTAGCTCCTCCTGTTCCTCTTTAATCTGTGGAGGTTGTGGTTCCTCCAGACTGGGACTCCTCTCCTGATGTTCAGGGAAAAGCTCCTCTTTACACACAGGGAGGGAAACAGAGTCTATGGAAGAATAAAAAGATAGAATGAGAGAAAAAACATGAATGGTTTGAACTTTACATTATTTCATGCAGAGTTTCCTCTGTTTCATAGCTTTGGTAGTAGGGAAAACCTCAGCTGTAAATTTGTTTTCCATTTCCACACCTTAAAGTCTATTCGCATTCATAAAAAAATGTCAACATTCAAATTTTGTGAAATGGCATGACACGTACTGTTGTCCAGGTGGTTTTCAGGTTCCTGTTTAACAGAAACACTCCAACTCATCTTCACCTTCAGGCTGGACTCTGCACACTGGTCTGCAATGAAGGAATATGATAAGGACTTAAATAATTAAGGACTTTGATATGGGGAAGTGCTCTACAATTTATTACTGACGATGGTTTTCATACCCATACTTGTGTATTTTTTTATGAAAAGTGGGTTGACCATCTCTGGCAGTTCGTAGAGAGCAACATTGTATTTTATTTAAGGCCTTGTGTGGCTCATCGGGAGCAGATAGAGGTTCAGCGTTGAGAGGCAGTTATGTGTGTGTCACCGGACAAGCATTGACTGCATGCACAGCAGTCATATTAGAAATAAACTGGGCCTCTTCCTTACTTTCTTCACAGGTGTTACCAATGATAGTGAGGGACGCAACGCGAGTGATGAAATCTCATTAAAATACATTTGTTTCAATGAGGACGTCCAGACCTACCGTGAGTGACAACGCGTCATGCAGCTACGTCGTCCACCCCTCCTGTTTTCGCTCGCGGAGCTTCTATTTGAGTGAGGTTTCACGGCGACGTCCATAGAGGTAATTGGACATGTCCCGCCCCCCAAACACTTTATATTACGATGTATTTATTTGATTGGTTAAGGCTACGTCATAACGCAATGGCCAACGCTCCATTAGCGGACAGTATTTTGCGCGACATTGTGTTGCGACGCTCGCTTGTGTGCTGTGCGGATGAGGTGTTGGGGTGCTGATATTGTGCATGTTGCCTCACTGGAAACACTATGCTACACCAGTGGGCCTCAAGGTGTGGTCCAGGGACCCTGGTTCATTGAGGGGGTTCCAAATGGCCCCTTACAGGTGTCTAAGTCTGGGGGTGTACAAATGGAACCAAATCAACCCGTAAGGGTCCATTTGGTTCCATTTAAGGGTAACCTAAATGCTCAACACAAAACACACTCTACCCAATTCTTTCTGCAGATGGAAGAGGTTTCTGAGGTTTATGAATAAGGTTAGGTCTAAGTTAATGAAGTTACATTTAGGAATATGGTTTGGTTTAGACCTAGTTTTACTAAGGTTTTACAAATGTTTAGGAATAAGTTTAGGCATGACATTTAGACACTGCTTCACTGAGGTCAAGTTTATGAATAAGGTTAAGTTTAGGCATTGTTTTACTGAGGTCAAGTTTAGGAATATGGTTTAGTCTAGACCTAGTTTTACCATGTTTAGGAATACCTGGTGGTGACAGTTCCAAGGTCGCCAGATTAATACTCGGGCGAGCGTGTTTAAGAATAAAGTTAGGCTTAGGTATAGTTTTACCAAGGTTACATTTATGAATAAGGTTACGTTTGGGCATAGATAGTTTTACTGAGGTTACGTTCGGGAATACCTGGTGGTGACTTTTCTGAGGTCGGCGGATTTATACCCGGGGCGAACGTGTTCTAGGGCTTGCGTTCTTGTATTCAATTATAAAACAATGCAAACCTATCCTGTACAACTTTACTATAGGATTAAACCACAGTAAATAAAACATCTATAATGTACAACTTAACAGGTTGTAAAGTAAATAAAACAGTACATACCTATCCTGTACAACTTTACAACAGGTTGCATCTTTGCAAACAGTCCACGTCCCTTGTCCATCTCTTGCAGTTCCTCTGACAACGCTGAATATGTTTGGGAGGCTATCTCTCTAGACTCTGTAGACCTCTCTCTGTGGTGCTCTGTGGAAATCACCAGTAGAAAGAACTTTTGGTTATCATTCAGCAACCGTATATTATACCATGACGTAAGCAAATAAGACGTTTACCATGTTTTGTTCAGTTGAAAGGTTCAGTCACTACTTGTTCTAAGAGCTAAAATAAGTGTCCTCATCCTGATGTAAACACCAGGTAAAATGAAATGTAATCCTGAAAAAAAGAGAAAGAAAACAACCTACAAGCTCAACATGTGGGACATTGTGAGCTTATAGATTGGCTTTTTCACTACCATAGGTCAAGAGTTTGGGCCACTCCGGAGCGCTTACATCTGTCACATCGCCAATCCAACTGATATACATATCTGTTAGTCTGTGTCCCTTTCATGCCCATATCTGCATATCTGGACAGCCCATATGGGCATGTACCCTTTTTTGCCCATATATGGAGCTTTTCTTCTTATTTCTTTAACCCCAGATGCCATGCCCATGATGACACAACATTGAGATTAGACAACAACTCCTTTTTTTCTTTTTATGAAAGACTTGTTTTTGGGCTTTTTATGCCTTTATTTGATAGGATGGTAGACCGACAGGAAATGGGGAGAGAGGTGGGGAATGACATGCGGTAAAGGTCTTCCAGATCGGGAATCGATCGAATGTGGTATGCGCCTTGACCACTAGGCCAGCGGGCACCCCGACAAAAAACTCCTTAGGCCTATGGGTTTATGGCTGAGTCATGGTGACGTGAGAGCTTGTAGATCTGCTCCTCTTCAGAGCCATGCGATCAGTGTTGCCAGATTGTGCTGCTAGAGGAATAAGCAACCAGAGCCTGAAAACAAGCCCAAGAGAAGCGACTATCGGCCGAATGAGCACTTTTCTTTTTATATATAAACTTTATTCCACAAATTTCTCACATAGTTATTCATTTACATACATTACATTGTACCTTAGGCATGTGTGCAATAAATTACATTAAGCAAATAAGTAGGCCTACGTACATTTCTTAAAAATCTTTTGTTCTTAAATTAAGGTTGGTGCTTTATTTGTGTTTTTTTTTCACGGCTCCTCTTTACCCCTACCCCCCGAAGCTAAAGAAAGAAAGAGGAAAAATGGGAAAGGGGAGAAAAGAAAAGAGATTAAAGAGAGAAGAGGACGAATGAGCACTTCAAACCTATATACATCAGCTATTTCAAAATAGCCGATCTACAAGCTCACAACTGCAACCACCATTATTTACAAGCAACTTTATACCAGAAAACCGCGGGCCTGCGGTGACTGTGTGTCTATTTGATGATCGTCTATTTTCATCATTACGTGAACCTTTGGCTGAGTCGCCCACTTTAACACGCTAAGGGACCAAATACTTAAGCTCTTAAAAATAATAGCCTACTAAATAAAAACAATTTGGTGGAATTGCATCATGTCTATATTATGCATAGGCTGCAGGCATATGGTCCTTTTGGTTACCACTTATCCACATTGAATAGGCCTATGTCATTGTTTGATATATTCTTTTATTTTTTAAATGTGTTGGCAAATGTTAGGCAGAATGGGCACATACGTATAATTTGACTTGATGTTTGGCACAACTGAAATTGATTTTGTATGAAGAATAAAGCATTAATCCAATCGATGGCCATTTCAGAGTGCAGTACACCTCCCCAACCGATGTAAAAATCGTGATATTTCGATTGTTAGTTGTTTTGATAGTCTGGTTAGGGTTAGGGTAAGAGTTAGTTTTAGGGTTAATGTTAGGGTTTAGGCTTTGGGGTAGCATTCACCAGCGTCTGCAAGTTAGCGTTCACTTGCGTCGGCAGCAGGTTAGCCTCGACTACTGAACTGGGGCCTCGAAACAACCCCAACCGATAGGGTTGCGTAGTTGAAACATATGGAGGAAATATGCGGAAAATGGCCACCATTTGTGACTGGACACGGCTGACAGCTAGTCATTGATTTTTGAAAGCTGGGGATCATAGCTACACAATGATATATTGGTTGTGGAGATTGACCCAAGCGTTTTGAAGATATAGCTTATAGAATGATGCCATGCTGAAATAGTACTTTTGAGATATTCAAGTTTTAAATACATTTCTAACCTGCAATGACCTGACTTCTGCCACATGGGGAAGTAGAGAGCCAATCTTCAATTCAAGGAAGCTTTATTGGCATGAGAACACAAACGTTTACACAGTGGTGGAAAAAGTACCTACATTTTATAATTAAGTAAAAGTATCAATACTGCAATGTAGAATCACTCTGTTACAAGTAAAAGTCCAGAATTAAAAATGTACTTGAGTAAAAGTACAAAAGTATTGGTATCCAAATGTACTTAAAGAACCAAAAGTACAAAATGTTTGAAAATAGCAGATCTACAAGCTCGCACCGCAATGCGTTGTGAGCTTGTAGATCGGCTATTTTCAAATAGCCTTGGTATATTAAACATAGGGCTAAAGTGGTTTATTTATGTTTTAAACTTTAGTTATTGCTTTGTAGATTTAGATTTTAATAGCCCGCCCAAAACATACATTAACCACTTCAGCTGTTATTGTAGCCTATACACATTTTGGCCATTTGAAAATAGCTCACATTGTGAGCTTGTAGATCTTCTATTTTAAAAATATATTTATTTAATACAGGACTTCTACTTGTAACAGAGTATAAATTGCAGTAGGCAACTGCCTACTGATACTTTTATGAGAAAAGGAAAGTATTTCTTCCTATAGAGGCACAAAGTTCTATGGGGCACAGTTTTCGTCTACTCTACGTTGCTCTACGGGAATGCATGTGCGTAACACCAGAACTTGTGCCCTATCGAAATTGGTCGGCTAACTGTGCTAACTGTGCTTTATGTAACATCATCGAGTGTTTGTGTAACTTCAGTCAGATTGAAGGATCATCTGACTCTGATAATAAACCACAATCTACAGGCTATGCGTAACCGCCTCGCGTTGTGAGCTTGTAGAAAAAAAAGCAAAAATAGAGTTTGGTTGTGTTTTATACAACAGATGCTTACGTTAGCCTGCTGCTAGCGCTAGCTAACGTTAGCCGTTAGCCACTCATCAGCCACTCATCAGCCAGTCATCTAGAATAGTCTAATAAGTCAATTTTCCGACGGCGAGTGAACAAGCATTCCATGTGTCCTTCTGATGGATTTTTTTTCCTGGCTGTGAATGTTTTTATTGTCCAAAAAGAAAACGCTCTGAACGTTAAAAATAGATAGTTTACAATGACACACTGTTCTAAGTCAAAGCTAAGCTAACTCAGTGAGAAAGGACACTCCTCGCCATCCGGTCCAGGCAGGAAACTGATAATTTTTCCCCCCAAAAGTCGAGAAGAAGAACAGTCAACGGCTGAATAATAAATAAATAAATAATAGATTAAATCATTATAACAACGTAACGTGGTTCATTTGGAACATACGTGGCACTACATGAACAGGATAAATACTGTGATTTGAAACGTTAGGTAATAGCGCCGATATTACCGCATTTGGCTACAAATGGCTAACACAGGGTGGTGAAAACTAGCATGTTAGCTGTATTCTGGGAGGACCAACAGAATTATGTCCCGATCTCTCACATTAATTAAAAAAAGTCTTATTTACATGCAGAGTTAAGCTCTGGCGTTTAAGTGAAATGTAGCCTGATATTTATGAAATTACATTTTAGTGAGAGAGAAAAAAAAAAGGTATTTCCAGCCCCTGTCTAAAGCTGTACTTTCCGAGATGACTGCCCTGAGGGAAACTGGGACACAAAACTGTTTTAGGAGTGCATGTCTTTACTAGGGTTACCAACCGTCCCGCTTTTGGAAACTAAAAGACGTGTCCCGTATTGAACTGAAACGGGACGCTCTTTGTCCCGTATTTGAAGGTTGGGGGATAAATATAAATGACGGGATGATTTAATTGAGAAATGACAGTGATTCTGCCTGTCAGTGAGCTTCCACTCTGCTCTCCTCTGAGATAAGTGCTGCATCCCATTGCTGTGTGAGGCGCTGCGCTGTTTGTAGGCAGCTCATTGGCTCATTAACAGTGTTGCTATGACACAGTCTCCGCCCCCTACACAGTCCCAAGGGCTGTAGGTTCAGTCCACAAGTTGCCTGCGCGTGCGAGCGAGCATACGACAGTACTCGGCTCAGAACATTGTTTAATGTCTTTAAAAAAAATGTGTGACAGAAGATTGTGTACAAACAGATTAGACATGAATCCATGATAGGTAGCCTAAACAACAAGGTGAAAAAGCAAGCAGGCAAGCAAGCAGAAAATAAGCCATGGATACACCTATGGCATTCCTGGGAGCACTACAGTAGTCTTGTCTGCCAACTAAAGCGACCCCAGACTGGCTGGTATGCGAAATAACATAAGCATGCGTTGATTTTATTTTTAAAACATAATGGTTATTACTGTATGCCAATATGATAATGTTGGGTAACCAGAGAGTGGGCACTTGAGAACCAGGTAGACCTATATGTTTTGGAAAATTGAGGGTAACAAAATATAGTTAGGTGGCCCAAAGACACCCGAATTAAAATATGATTTATATAGGAAAATACCCGTTTTAGCCAGTTTTATAACCGAAAATACCCGATGTCTTGATTGATTGATTGAAGACTTTATTAGAAGTTTGCATAGGAAAAGGTACAGTTTCATGACGGTACAGTTCACTGGTACAAGGTCTACTAAAAGGAGATCCATGAAAAGACTAAGCTTATTTCCACAGGAAACCATTAAAGCTATACTGTGTAAGATGCTCAGCTAGTGGTCAGTAGCCCTATAGCAAACCGCGGTCGCATCCGCGTCTTTCGGCCGTTTTTCGTACCTTCACACCCCCGCGTCTGCCTCCACCTCGCCGAGAGCTATCTTTAGAGGGGTCCCTGGTTCCTGTGCGTGCAGGCATTCCGGAGAAACAGACTACTTCACCCTGCCTGGTAGGCGAGATTACCTTTTGAGTATAGAGACACACGGGCGACTACAAATATGGCCGCCATAGCGACCCCACTTCAAGATGGGCTGAGATTGGCCGGCAGTGTATAACCCTCGCTGTGATTGGCCGGTAGTGTGATGACGCAATTTTTCCGCGAAAACCGGTCCCCGGTAGGGATCATAGAAAACATAGAAAACATATGATCCCTATATGTTTTTTTCTATTCGTATAACATTGACGAATAGAACACAGTATTATGCAGTAGATATGTAAAGGAAAAAAATGAGAGAACAAAAAAAGAAAACAGTAAGTCTAAACAAACAGTAAGTATATACAAAGAAGGGGCAGGGGAGGGGAGGGTTGGGCTAGGTTAGTTTTTTTTACCAGTTGCAAATGGTTGTTGCCTGTAAGTGGTTTTTCAGGGCAATTTTCCTTTCAATTTCCAATTTCCTAAGTATAATGAGGTGTATATGCATATTTGAAACTCTAGGAGTTGGCAACCCTAGTCTTTACCGTTTCATACAAGTAAGATTCCACAAACAAGTGGATGGATTTGTAAAGATATTTTATTAAAAGAACATTATTCAGCATGAATGACAAATCCAGGAAACCATTTAATATCCCACTAAACAATGTCGGTCTATTATACGTCTAGGCTAAATTTATACCGAATTTATACCGGCTATTTTTTTTGTATATTTTTAGACCAAATCTAGACCTTTGCATTTTAAAACATTATTCACTAAATATTGATTAATAAAACAATCGTACGTTACATATATGATCTCCAACTGTCGGATTAAACTAATTAATACAGCCGTTGATACATGTACACTATAGTTTATATTTAGACCTCTATTATACGTTTAACATTATACTCTAATATACCTCTATTTTTACCCCGAATCTAGACCTTTGCATTTTAACTCATCCAGTGCCATCCGGCCACAAGGGGTGCTAGAGTGCCAGAAAAATCTCCATAGACCTTCTTTATAGCTTTCGTCGACCCTCCCCCAACTGCCTTGTGTTTTCACTCCGGTCAATGCTGTGGGTGCCGAGAGGAGGAAGCTAGCTGACACGTAGCCAAAATGCTAACCCCTTTAGAAGCCCGATCTAAAGCTATTTCAGCCGCAAAAAACTTTCTTTTTGGGTCTGGGGACACAATCCGGAGAAAATCCTGTCTAAAGATGTGATTTATTATTGGAGTGGGCGGCGCGATTTGGCCGTTAGCGCGAATACGGCCCGTGGATGGCCGAGTCTAAGTCCCGGCCAAGGATGGACGTCTAGACCGGGGCTTCATTGAGGCCTCCGATAAAATAATTCATTTTATTAAATATCCCGGACTAGTTCGGGATAGGCACCCTGGAATACGTCGCGCCGCCTACAATGAACATTGGGTGAACATTGGGGGGGTCTAAACTTTATTTTAAACCATTTTCAATGGAATAAATCGTCGGAGCATCTAGCGTCTCTCGTTGGTGAGCGCTGGGCGAGCTGGGACCACCCACGTTGCTCCAAGCAGCTCGGGGTAAGTAAAATAGCAAATAAAAAATTGTTTTTGATCCCGAATATCCCGAACTAGTTCGGGATAGGCACTTAAAGGGTTAAAACATGATTCACTTCATATGTATTAATAAAACAACTGTACCTTACATATATGATCTCCAAATGTTCGATTAAACTAATTAGAATAGGCATTGGACCATGTACACTATAGTTTATATTTAGACTTCTATTATACGTTTAAGTTTATACGTCTAATATACCTATAGTTCTAGCCCAAATCTAGACCTTTGAAATTTAAACCATATTCACTAAATATCGATTCATAAAACAATTGTAAGTTATATTATGATCTCCAACTATTGGATTAAACTTGTGCCATTGATGCCATTGATCCATATACAGTTCAGTATATATTTAGACCTCATTTAGACGTTTAATCCACGTCTATAATTATACCACGTTAGAATTATTTTAAATAAACCTTTTTATTCGTTGTTTGAAGAAAAATAATGAAGCCGGAGACAGCTCTTGTCTTTAAAGTGCTCATCGTGTGCCTACACACAACTAACAGTGGGGGGCAGCAACATCCTGCTCATGCAGACCATAAAGCCAGAAGTTATATAACTTCTAAGCATGGGCGGAAGTGATGTTGCGGTTTCTTCATTCTTTTGTGAGAGCGGTGCGGGCTGGAAGCGAATCGAGTGAGGAGCGGAGAAGAGAAGAATAACTAAACGACTTAATTCGACGACGACTAACAGAATACAGCTAAGGTGAGTGCTAAATCACAGGTTATTGAGAGTTTTGCAATGTTTGGTCTTCACCCGGCCGTTCACCGTCGTGTTCAGTTTAGCATTAGCCTGCATGTTGTTTGCTAGCATGAGGCCTAAAGTCACGAGCTAGCTAAGCTAACAGCGTCGACTGCTGTACTCGGTGCAAACGTTTTCGTTAACCTCTTCGCTTCTGGTTGGATGATTAAATATGTATTTGTTCTTGAAAAACGTGTATGCTGTTTGTTGCACGTCGACTTTCGGCCTTTTCCCCCGTCCGTTTGCAATCATTGTTGGGCAGTATACAGCTTTGTGTCGACTCTGGACGTTCCGCTGGACTACAGGGTAGGATACTGCCGTTACAGTAATAGAGTACTTTTCGCGAGTATTCTCTGGATCGGCACCATGTGCTACTCGAGTATTTTTCACGAGTATTCTCTGGATCGCCGCAAAATGAGTAATGGTGTTGCCCATGAAAGTAACTAGCTGTTATTTTCATTGGAGCCCAGAATTGAACACGAGCTTAATCAATATTAACACCCTTTACTCTAACTGTATTTGGGCCCGTTCACAAAATGGGCCCAGATACATTTATAGTAAAATTGAACTTAAGTCTGTGTGAATTTAGCACTTATGGACAAATTTATGTGAAGAGTGGTGTAAAGTACCGTACATTAACTGTACAATTTTGATTTATTTCGACTTTACTGGAATATTTCAAATTTTCACTTTTTTTTACTCCACTATATATTTGAGAATAGCTTTTTATTAAACTATAACTTAACTAACCCTAAACCTTAAAGCTATACTGTGTAAGATGCCCAAATAGTGGTCATTAGCCCTATAGCAAACCGCGGTCGCGTCCGCGTCTTTCGGACGTTTTTCGTACCTTCAGACCCCCGCGTCTGCCTCCACCTCGCTGAGATCTATCTTTTAAGGGGTCCCTTGTTCCTGTGTGTTCAGTAATTCCAGAGATACGGACTCCTTCACCCTGCCTGGTAGGCGAAATTACCTAGAGAAGGGATGGTACAAACGGGCGACAACAAATATGGCTGCCATAGCGACCCCACTTCAAGATGCGCTGTGATTGGCCGGCAGTTGTATAACCCTCGCTGTGATTGGCCGGTAGTATGATGACGCAATTTTGGCGCGAGATCCGGTCCCCGGCAAGGATCGCAGTTTACATATATAGAGAAGGCTTTACAGGCTGAAATTCACGGAGCGGATCTTCTAAAACTTTTGTGATTTAATAGTTAGGAGAATTTTAAGATTTGTTTTATAAAAAAAGTTACATAGTATAGCTTTAAGCTCAAAATGTAGATCGGCTATTATCAAAAGTTTCACTGTTTAACTTTTGAAACTTATATTGTGATGCTAATAATGTGGAAATATTACTCAAGTAAATACAGGACATCTACTTGTAAACAAGTATTTAATATTATTGTTACCTTTAATTAAGTATAACATATATCTTATGGGGCAATGATTGTAAATTATTGCTTGCCTAGAATGGAACACTGGCTTAATCACTATCACTGGGAACTCATTTGAAGTAATGGAGCCCAATTCCTTTTGATTAGGTCCAGATCATATTATTAGAACAAAGTAAAAATACAATGATTTTTGAATTAATAACTTCTGGCCTCATTAAAATATAGCTAAATGTGTGAGTGGCATAATTGCTTGCAGATCAGTTATTGTAGCTATTAGACATTTCTGAGGGTAAATCTTAACCATTGTGTCAATTGTATAATACTGAGGTTCCCAAACTTCAAGCTTGTGACCCAAAAGATGAATGTTATGTTTTCAGGTGAGGTTTGACCCAAAAGAGTGAAAAAGGCAGATCTACAAGCTCACATGTCGCTTTGCGCAGCGTTGTGAGATTGAAGATCGGCTTATTAATACAATTACTTGTTAGATTTGCTTTTAAATCATGAATAAATGTACTTTTTAGGGATGTTTTTGGAAATGTTTTTAAAATAATAATTAAAAACTAATTAGGAAATAAGAAATTGAGGGATGTGTCCGAACCACAAACGTGATCTAATACATATCGTGTTTAATGCATTGACAATGGGCAATGACAGCACAATGAAATGCATTGTTAAGTTTATCTACCGGTAGTTCCATTTAGGCTTGAACGCACATTTGTTAGATTTGGACCTATTTAACCATTATTTTATGCTTTAACTATTAAAAAAACTGAAGATATCCAAGCTCACAGCATGGTGCCTTGTTCTAAGACGGCAACTGTACCACTGAGCGACTGCCACCTCCACATATCCCCTTGTATCTAATGCTTGCTCAGGGTGCATCTGCTATAATATGTTAAGTGTCTTTAGGCAGCTGATTTGCCAGCATAATGACTAATTAAATTTGATTGGATCTAATGCATTCTAAATAGAATACTGCACGCACGCTCCCTCCATACCAGACCGATCTACATCGTATGCATGTGGTGTATGATTCCCACACCTCGCTATACTGTCTTTCTGTCTCAAGTCAGAAATAGTTTTACATCCACGTAAAGGAAGGCTTGGCTTGGGATACACTTTTGACACAGTCTCTCTCTGCTGCTCTCTCCTGCAGGTGCAGTGAGGACCTGGAACGGGTGACGAGGAGGTGGTGGAAGGGGAAATCAAAGGAGTGCCACAACAGAGTGCCTATGTAAGTGCGTTGGTAGGCCAATCAGAGGCAGGTGGGGGCGGATCTTTACTTACACAGCCTGTAAGAACAGCTGAGCCGTGCAACATCGGAACTGGCACTGTCGAATTGAATTATAGTCCTTGGATAAGTCCCGGAAAAGTCGCACTGTGATTGGCCAGTTGTCACTTGACTGGCAGCGTTCCCTTGGTTTTTCCAGGATGTCAGGACTACAATTGTTGCACGTCGCTCCAATGAACTGCAGAGGCGGACGAGGCATCTAGCTGTTTATATCTGTGGTTGCTGCATTCTCCTTTCTCCTCTCCCAGCCAGACTGCCAGTAAACACAAGACCTGTCATTTATTGTATTATGTAAAGAGGTGAACTATCTACAGCAAGGGTTTGGTAGGGGTGGGTAGCATTTTCTTTTGGGTTCTCTTTTTGCTTATGTTTTGATGATGAGTTAGGTTAACAATTGGTTTGGTTACAGTTATTTTGGATAGTCAAGTTAGGGTTTGTTTAGTGTGTTTTGGTTTATATGTTTCATATTTGTAACTACCCACCTTGGAGAAAATAATAAAAACCCCATTGTATGGCTGACTTCCTGATTGCTGGCATTCTTTGGGAGTTAAGGAGAGAGGGGTTCCAAACCATCATGTTGGACCTCGGTTCCCCTTAGCTGGGACTGTTATCACTATGTCATTTTGACACTGCATGCACCCCATGGTACACAAACACTAGGACTAACACAAAGGCATCAAAACAAACATCTTTAGACGTCTCAAAACAAACTCCTGAATAAAAAAAAAGTGTAGGCCTAGAGTAGACGGCTCCAAAAGGTGTGCAAATGTTTTTACAAAACGGCAGTGTGATGTAGTGTATGTCACTCCAGGGCTCCACTGGCGGCATCGCGTTGCTCTGCGTAGTGGCGGCTTCATTGACGCCGTCACATTGACATCCGACCGGCTCTACCGCAGCGCAGCGCCTGTGACTGTGAGGTATTCATTCTATGGCCAATATAGCCCATTTCCAAAACAACATGACAATCACTTTCAAACAGGAATAAAACTATTTGTGACCTGAATGTGAACATATAGAGCACACTATGTTCACAGCAGAGAACAGCAATGCACCACTGACCACTTTGTTTTGTCATGATTATAGCCTAATTTTATCAAAGAAGACCGCTGTAATTACATTAAAAAATATGCTAGGATTTTGGGACATCTAACCTGACTGCGCCAGATGATGGCAGCGGTGCGTATGCCTGGCTGCATACCGCTCTGCTTACCATCATCTGGGATCGCTCGGGCAGACCCGATGTAAGGCCATTTTTTCAAATTCTTTAGCAGGTGATTGGATGGGGCCGTGTCTCTATCACAGTCTGGGAGTGCCAACTCCAATCACTCATATTGGCCTGTCTGCATGACGTTACACCCAGAATCCGCCTCCTGGGTTTCCACGTGGTCTGCAATCAGACTCTATTGGCTCAGAGCCGCTCAGAGCCTGCCTGTAGCTACCGCTGATTCGTCCGGCCCGGGTCTTTATGAGTGTTATCAACTCTCCCCGAGAGATCTCAGATGGTAAAGTAGGGCGGTACGCACTACTGCCACCATCTGGCACAGTCAGGTTATGGGACATCTAGTCACCCTTGTGAATGAGTGAATGGATAGCCAACTAGGCCTGGGGCGGTATCGACATTTTGTCACCGCGATTACCGTCTTCCCATTTACCGCCGGTACTGCGGTAATTACCGCACCCCCGTATCTATTAATTAAGGTTCGGTGATAAGCCAAAATATTGCAATCATCTTCCCTAAAGTCGCCTCTCCACAGCCTGACTTTCCGAGTTATACTTCTCCGTACAGCACAGCGGGTATGGCTTTGAAAGGAGCAGATCTACAAGCTCACAACACATCGCATCCGCGACGCGTTCTGAGCTCTTAGATCTGCGCTGTCGGGATACCATATTAACGTAGGCTAGCTAGGAGGCTTTTCAGACACAAACAGCTGTGTGAACAAACCAGAAGAGGACGGGTAGTCAGATCGTGTACAGTGATTATGTAAACTCACGTCACGTCTCGACTCTCAAATCGCAGTGATTGAGTGCTGCTATATACAGGTTTTAGTTACAAGACTTGACAGAAAAGGTTATAAAATCTCCGACGCGCCGCCGGACGGGGCACAAAACGTGCAACGCGGTGGAAAAAGTAAAATAGTTTCATTTTCGGTTTTAGTCCACGCGGCCCGCGCTCCGCCAGTAATCCGTATGAATAAAAAAAGATATGCCACAACACAAGGTATGTATTAACATCCTTGTGTCGTGTGGATTACAGAAAAAGTTTACGCTGCTCTGTACTCCTCTACGCAGGCAGCTGCTGTGCTGCCCTGTGTAGGTCTGACTGTCTGTGTCTCTGAGAGTGAGAGTGACGTATGTGGATTCCAAACTGTGGTACACGGCCCAGAGCAGAGCGGCATGGAGCGCATGCGGTCCTCGCTTCTCCCCTGTTTTAAAACTCGCTTGTTTTCCAGTAAAAATAGCCTTTTTTTTTTTTTTTTTTTACCGCGGTAAGCAAACTGACACCGCGGTAGACCTCGGTTTACCGCGGTACGGCGGTACGGCGGTTACCGTGTCCAACCCTATAGCCAACAGCAGAAAAGCAAGTATATAGCCTACATTTAAATATACAATGCATTTAATCATATTTTATACATGACTGGACGTTGTGGACGCCGTCAAAAAATGGAACCGGGGCGTTCTTCGAGTTTAGACGCCGTCACCGGAGCTTCCGACGTTGAGAGTATGCTTATTGCTATGCTACACCTCCCCAAACGATGGCAAAATCTTGATATTGAGATAGTCTGTTTTTTTTTTTTTTTTGCATAGCCCGGTAAGGGTTAGGTTTAGCATTCACCAGGTTATCATTCACTAGTGTCGACAAGTTATCCTCGGACTACTGGGAGTTAGAAACAACCCCAACCCTACCCGCGTAGTTGAAACATAACGGAGGAAATACAGCGAAAATGGCCACCATTTGGAAACTGATTTGTTATTGAACAATAAAAAAGATACGGTTACTTGTAACCACCCGAAGACAATTGTAACATCCGTGGCCATGGAATAAGCACTTTGTATTTGAAATTGAGCGTCCGATCGTCATGTGATCCATGACTAGTAACACACATACGGTGTGTAGTGTGGTGTTGTGTGTGTAATACATACGATCCCTCCAGTGTGTAGTGTGGTGTTGTGTGTGTAACAGACATACCTGCAGTGTGTAGTCTGGTGTTGTGTGTGTGTAACAGACCTACCTGCAGTGTGTAGTGTGGTGTTGTGTGTGTAACAGACATACCTACAGTGTGTTATGAGAAGCCGTTTAGGCCGATATAGCATAGTCAACTCGCACATACATGTATACTTCACTTGCACATACATACAACATATCATATCAGAGGATCTCCGGGATGACAATGATATCCAACGTCAGTGTCGCAAAATATATGCTCAAGCTAATATGCTTTTAAGAAAGTTCTCTATGTGTTCTGTAAATGTCAAATGTGCACTGTTCAGATCATATGTCACCCCACTGTATACGGCTCATCTATGGTCCTATTACAGAGTGAAGAGCATGCAAAGGCTTAGAGTAGCATACAACGATGCCATGAGGTTACTTCATGTTCCCAGGTGGCATAGTGCCAGTCAGTTGTTCACTTCTGTTGGTGTGCCCACCTTTGAAGCACTGTTAAGGCAAATCATGTACAATTTTATGCAGCGGTTGGAGGTGTCAAATAACGGCATTATAGTAGGGCTAACAAACCCTACAAAGAGCTGTTACCGGGTCACCTCCAGGCTACGCAAGCACTGGTTCAGCAGTTTGCTGCTGATTAGGTAGAGTTGCACTTTAGTTCTTTTATTGTGTACTTTTTCTTATTTTTAATTTCCTTTTTATCTTTCTTGTATGTTTTATTATGTAACTTGTGATATGGACTTCTGTCTGAAATAAAGATTATATATATATATATACATAGTGGTCCTTCACTTGCACTTACATACATACTTCACTTGCATGTACATACATACTTCACTTGCACATACATACATATCGGTACTTCACTTGCACATACATACATACTTCATTCGCACATGGGTCAGTGACGTGACGCCCCAAAAAATGTGTTTTTAAAAAAACTTTAAATTGCAGGCATAAAAGTTATTTACTTTTGTTCTACTCACTCTCAACCTTATGGAAATACATTTTGTTTTTAGATATTTTATTGGAATCAGACTTTATTCAGCAGTTTGTTGTACTTGTGCCTAAAATCGTCATATGGTGTGACATGAAAATAATTGTTCATAAAATGAAAATGGAGTACATCTTTCTTAAGTTACTCACTTTATCAAAGTCCTTTATCATAACTAACCAGTGATCCACTATAGTTTTTTGAAAATTAATTATATCTGTATATATTTTTCATAATCGACACTCTGTGTGAGGCCCATGTTCATGATCTTACAACATATTTTAAATGTATTCTGTCAAAACTTTCTCTAAAATTACACAAATATTTGTGACTCTTCCTGATAATATTCTCTATGTAATCCATAAACATTTTTTTGGTTTAATCATTAATAAAGGTATGATTTTTCACTATTTGGAATGTCACACCAAATGATTTAGTGTCACACCGTATGATCATATCTTCATGTGTCAAAGCAAACTGTGTTTTAACCTACCTATTAGTGAGTACTGAACTTTACTGATTGATTAAACAATTACCCAGGATAACATGGCCTTAATATTTCTGAACAGGATATTATTGTAGGGCTTTAACATGGGATAAGAAAGAATTGTAGTAGTAGATGGATGATGAGGATGTGCACAGGAATGCTACGCACACCTAAGTCTTCTGCCGGCCCACGGCAGAAGGATCCTAAAGAGACAATAAGGCGCATAGCCACACTTGGAGCCAAGGCAACATTTTATTAACACCAATTAGTGGAAACAGAACTCAGCATTCAGGTAAATTGCTCCTGAACTTGAACACAGCATTTTGTGTTGAACAAATGTAATTAGGAATCATGACATTACACCACATCTCCACTAGCTAAAGAGTGCTGGGTTGCGCAACTCCGAAAATAGCTGATCTACAAGCTCTCGCAGCATAACGTGTTGAGAGCTTGTAGATCAGCTATTTTTGCTAGTTTTGTCTCGGGTCCTACCTTAACACTGTCCACTGTCCAGTCCAGTGAGTGAAAGTACAAAAGTATTAGATCAGATTAGATTATACATTTAGACTGTATTGCACATCAGCCAGTCGTATTTGGTGAGGGTAGCAAACCGGCTGCCTTGTTGCGGTTCTGCTATACCACAGACAACCTCCTGCTCTTCGTAGAAAATGCAGTCTCGCCCCTTTGGCTCCTCTCTCCTTGCTGGGTCATTGTTTAGTTTCTCCCTGTACTTTCTCGTTCTCTCAGCACTTGTCATTTTCCAGCTGACAAAAGAAAATGGAATGTATAGTTTAAGACAAAGAGAAAATATTGTTTAGATTGAAACAATATGTTAAGGTTTCTGTGAAGGGGTTTCTGCTCTGTCTGATGAATTTGAAGTATCACTGAATGAAGCTAAATTACATTTTATGTAAAAATGTTTAAAACAAATGTTTAAATGTACAAAAGAAACATGGAACTTTGTTATTTATTGTTATATCTGTAGTTAAATACAGTATAAATCATATGGTGTGACAATCAAGTCATATGGCGTGACAAGCAGACATGTCACACCATTATGATTAAGTGTCACACCATATTATGTTTTCTGCATTTAGGTTTACCTTGAGGCTACTATGTACACATTAGCATGCTAACAGCATGCTAGCTATAACAAAGCAACCTAGATCTACATGGAAATATGACCAAAACTTCAAATAACTTAAGCTTTTTTTAATGAAAAGGTGTCACACCAACAGACATCCAAAGTGGTGAGTTTGTCAAAGTTTCAACAAGATGGCATTTCATGAAAATGTTAAAATCATAACTCACCTCAGACACCTGTCTTGCAGTTGTGCTGGGAGTGCTGAATAGCCTTACAGAAGAAGGACCTCTCTAGCCAATAGGTGTCCAAATAATTGCCTGTTTAATTTGTCCAAACTAGTGTCACACCAAATGATTTTGGTTTGGGGGACAAATGTTTTTGATCAGAAATGACTGAAAACATTATGCTTTGACTTTGAAAAGACATAGGCTCACAAATAGAAGTTTTTTTTAGCCTAAATTCATTTTCAAATGATTTTTAGCAATTCTTTTTCTTAGTTTTATTCAAGTTCCCACTTTGAGAAACAAGGTCAGGACAGTCACACCATATGAGTTTTGCCATGTTTGGTTGAAAATTCTGAAGAAATGAGGAATGAAATGTTTTAATCTTGAGTAAGTTCACATAAAGCTTAATGTCCTGCACAATATTCAGAAGGTTTTTGACAAATATATTTTTTATTTATACATGTTTGACACCGAGGACAGCGAAAACGTTACGTCACCCACCCACATACATACATACTTCACTTGCACATACATACATACTTCATTCGCACATACATACATACTTCACTCGCACATACATACATACTTCATTCGCACATACATACATACTTCACTCGCACATACATACATACTTCACTCGCACATACATACATACTTCACTCGCACATACATACATACTTCACTCGCACATACATACATACTTCACTCGCACATACATACATACTTCACTCGCACATACATACATACTTCACTCGCACATACATACATACTTCATTCGCACATACATACATACTTCACTTGCACATACATACATACTTCACTTGCACATACATACATACTTCATTCGCACATACATACATACTTCACTTGCACATACATACATACTTCACTCGCACATACATACATACTTCACTCGCACATACATACATACTTCACTCGCACATACATACATACTTCACTCGCACATACATACATACTTCATTCGCACATACATACATACTTCACTTGCACATACATACATACTTCACTTGCACATACATACATACTTCATTCGCACATACATACATACTTCACTTGCACATACATACATACTTCATTCGCACATACATACATACTTTACTTGTGCATATATACAGTGTTGAAAATGTATATGTGCATGTTGAGTTTGTTTAAATGTGCGCAAAAGTATGTATGTATGTGTGCAACAGTATGTATATATGTGTGTGCAACAGTATGTATATATGTGTGTCCTGAGTATGTATATAACAGGAAGGCACAATGATATATCCGGAAGGACCCTATAGTTAGATTTCAAATTAAAAGCTTGGACCCGCGTCACCAACACAGACCCAAAAAGTCTGTTTGTGGAGGGGAGAGCCGGCAGGGGAGGCTCTCTTCATAAACTATAACAACGGCAACGTCGTTCGCGATAGACCCACGCAGACGAAGGCTCCAATAACGTTTCCGATTTTAGGATTAATGTGTTTAGTTTAAACCGAGGCTTGGATCTCTTATTTCCCACTGCCTGGCTGTCTGCTGTCTGCCAGCCAGACATGCAGTGGCAGAGATGAGGGATTCCACATATTGTCAAAGTAAATAGTCTTGATTTGTGCTGTAAAATACAATCTAAGTATTCAGAGTTAGCCCCATTCTCTTCAGAATATTAAATAAAGTCATATGAGTTTTATGATATGGGTTTGGGAGAAATTACAGGAGAAAACAAACAAACAAACACATAAATAAATACATATGCTGCCATCTTCCATCTCAGAATAGGCATTGGGTAGACTTAGTGTACTGTTCAATTTAATGACCACTAGATGTCACCAGAGAGTTATACCCTCCCTCCCTCCCTCCCTCCTGCTTCTCTCTCCTCTCCCAACCCCTCCCCTACCCACAAAGTCTGTGCTGCTGACTCCTTTCATTGACTTACATGCATTGAAGATCCATGCTAGCCCCCACCCTCCTGATCCTTTCAATGTTTCCTCTTCGATGGTTTATCACAGTTTTGTGGGCGTATTCTGGGCCTATTTGTAGCCCAAGGAATGTTTTTTTGTGCAAAACAAATGCTTGCAATGGATTCAGCATCATGACAACCCCCTAGTTAGACCCCTCACATCCTACTTGAATACCCCCCCAAAAAAATCAAACCTCGGTTCGAAATGAAGCGGTGAACTTTTATTCTATGTGTTCTAGAGTTATGAACTCTGTGATCTATACATTCTTTATATTCTGAATTAATTAATGATTTTATCTGGACGGCCGAATTGTCTTGTGAAGCTTGACCAATCCTCAAAGTATCCAATCATCAGACCGGGACGGACACTACACACATACGTACGTACGTACGTACGTACGTACGTATGTGTGTAGTGTCCGTCCCGGTCTGATGATACGTACGTACGGACGGACGGGACAGATAAAACCTGTTCATTCTGGAATGATATGACCATATATGGACATGAGGTGACAGACATTTTGTTTTTGATAAAACCTGTTCATTCTGGACTGGGATGACCATATATGGACATGAAACACACATTTTGTTTTTGAAAAAACCTGTTAATTCTTGACTGAAATGACCATATATGGGCGTGGGACACACAAAGCCACTCATTGGAAGCGGCTTTCACCGCTGGGTACTTTCCTTTCCTAGAAAGTCGATGGGAGCCCAACTTGATTTGACCGCTGTGGCGACCCCGAAGGTCGCAAACTCGGGCGCCCTAGCTGAATCATTAGAGCATGCCCTGGGCTACATCTGTGCAATTTGGCGCTTTAAGACACATTTGCACGAAAGTTTGGCGCTTTAAGACAAATTTGCACGAAATTAGCATTTGCTCCCTTAAGGCCCCACACTATAACCCTCATGCTTGAGATATCTGGTTGTAAGGTCAGATATCCCGACCTGTACGGAAGGCTGTGGGATCTCTCCATGAGAACTGGCTAATGAGTCGTGTTGGCTGGTGTCTCTGCTGGTGTCTAAAAACCGGGAAGAGATAATCACCCTTTATATAGCGCTCGTCTGTGTGATGTCATACTGATGTCAGCAGCGTGACGTCACACTGATGTCAGCAGTGTCACATCACACTGATGTCAGCAGCCATGTCTCTATGTATGGAGTTATAGGTTGTCCGTGCCCAAATATGGGGCTTGTGAGGTCAGACTTAGTGAGATGCGTCTGTTATCTCCATTTATGGAGATTCAACCTTCAACGTGTAACTAGACGAGTGAGGGTCTTTGTAACAGCCACCCCCAGATTTCCCGTGGAAATCTGTACAATATCAAAAAGGCCCGAACGGAAACCCTTAATCGTCTGGCCACCCCATCAAAGGTTAAAGGGACATCAAGGTCTCTCTCTTGTCAACGGGCTGGAGTCGGCCTCCCCGTACGGGTTCTAGTCTGAGGTGATAGCCTGCCACCCCGTTGGTGGGTATAGGGGTCCCGATGGACCCATCTGCATGGGGAATATCTGCTTCTCATGTGGGGTCCCATCCTTAGGACCTGGGTGTCTACTTGCTAGGACCAAGGACCTCCGGAGACCACAGGCTCCACACATCCAAGGGACCTAGGCGTACTCCTCGGCCATCAGACAGGCTTCTTCCAGTTGGAGATGATCAATATTCTAAATTTAAATCCTTCTGGGGTGTTAGGAGGAAATGTATCTTCCAATGTTCTCTTGGAAGAAAGGAGGGGAATGATGGGTGCTGTCCTCCGGTAAATTGGACTCATGCTCCAGTGCATGTCAGGATGGCGCTGGTCTTCCTCGGTGGAGACAAGGGTCGGTTCGCTTGGTGGCTGTCTTTTGGATGATAACAGATTATAATATACAGATATGGAACCACTCCCTTCTATACTTAACGTTTTCTCAAGTATCGAAAGGGGTGGAATGCACATCACGTCACATTTTGTTGACATAAAGCTTCTTAACTGCAAATATTTAAAGAAATGTTCATTATGAATTTATATGTATATATATGTATATGTAATTGAGGTGATCCGAACCTCCCCACCCAGCTTCAAACCCGGGTCTCCCACATGAAAGTCCAATATCTTAACCATCACCCCAAAGGTATCCCTATGGAATGAGGGCAGATACTAGACTTTTGTGGCTTCAGGCTGGGGCTGCGACTCTCTCCGCCACATATATGTGTATATATATATATATATATATATATATATATATATATCCTGCCAATCAAAATATGTAAAAAATATTTGTAATTAAAATGTACGTTAACATGGCACACTATTCGTGTGGCCGCGCTCCCCTCGACGTGGCCGGTTGCTGTTGCATGGCGGCGACGGACGCTGTGGTTCCAGCTCTCACAGTCGGAAACCACTGTCTAAGTTCGGTTTCTTCATCAACTGCTTGTCTAGAATCTTCCACCGAGGGCGCCGACAGGCCCGACAATACAGCCGTTAATACTCGCGGGTTCGTTATTAATTGTCTGATTAAAGACGCGGCCTCTCCACTCAGGTCTCCACCTGCCCGTGCTTCCGCCATGTTCGCGCTCTGCAAGGTTCTTGGCAATATATTACAAACCACGCCCACGAAAGCTTCTGATTGGCTGAACTCTCTTGGCTCTTGGCTGAACTATATTGGCTGAACTCTATTGGCTGATCTCTATTGGCTGAACTCCATTGGCTGAACTCTATTGGCACACTCCGCTCAGCAGTTGTAGGCCTGTTGCTTTTCCAAAAGCTTTTTACTTTTATTTTTATATATTTCTATTAGGTTTTTTATTTTTTTATTTTTTTTACATAAAATACATAAAGACAAAGACATTCACATTCACACACATACCACCTGCACATGTCTATTTAAAGTAATATATATATATATATACTTTAAATAGACATGTGCAGGTGGTATGTGTGTGAATGTGAATGTCTTTGTCTTTATGTATTTTTATGTAAAAAATAAAAACCTAATAGAAATTGGAGTTCAGCCAATTGAGTTCAGCCAATAGAGATCAGCCAAGAGCCAAGAGAGTTCAGCCAATCAGAAGCTTTCGTGGGCGTGGTTTGCAATATATTGCCAAGAACCTTCCAGAGCGCTATGGCGGAAGTACGGGCAGGTGCAGATCTTAGTGGAGAGGCCGCGTCTTTAATCAGACAATTAATTACAAACCCGCAAGTATTAACGGCTGTATTATCGGGCCTGTCGGCGCCCTCGGTGGAAGATTCTAGACATGCAGTTGATGAAGAAACCGAACTTAGACGGTGGTTTCCGACTGTGAGAGCTGGAACCACAGCGTCTGCCGCCGCCATGCAACCGGCGAGGGGAGCCCGGCCACACGAATTCGACCCGTCGGCGCGGTCAACCACGCGACGGAACTACGGGTCTTGGAGAACGAAAAAAAGGAATAGGTATGTTTTATATGTTATATTTATATGTCTCCATGTTAACTTCAGTCTTTTTGAAAATGGCCAATCTACAAGCAGAAGTACTTAAACTACCAAAAGTATAAAGTACTCTTTTAAATGTGTATCATTGGTGGCAGTGGCGTAAAAGTAGGCCTACAGTCTTTGTCTCAGATGTAATGGAGTAGAAGTAAAAGTAGGCTACTGGAAATTGGAAATACTCAAGTAAGTTCAAATACCTCCAAATCGTACTGAAGTACATCTACTTTATTACATGTACTTAGTTACTTTACACCACTGAGCACGTGCAAGTTCACAGCAGTGCTGTAGTGTGCGCCCCATGGGGGGGGGGGGGGGGGGGGGTGCGCCGTGCATTTTTACACCCGCCATTTTGAGGACAAACGCAGGTGTTCTGATTGTTTGGCCTAGAACAGGGGTCTTCAACAGTGGGTCCGCGACCCCTAGGTGGTCCGCGGGGACACTGCAGGGGGTCCCCGAAATTGTGTGTGTGTGTGTGTGTGTGTGTGTGTGTGTGTGTGTGGTGGTGGGGGGGGGGGGGAGTTATATATTTAAAAAAAGAAGAAAAAAAAAGATGAAGAAAGAAAAATAATATTTTCTTTAAATATAACAAAAAACATGATTCTGTCTCTTTTAAATAGCTTGTATACATGAGTATTGTGCAATTGACAGATTGTTAGTGATAGATTGATAGTATTGACATTGGTTCTCAGTTATTAAGGTATATTTATAAATGGAAGTGGTACAGCCACTTGTACATGCATGTTGGATGGAGCAGGGACCCCCGAGGTAGGGGGTCCCTGCTCCATCTCCCCATCAGTTTGGGGGTCCCTGGCCTGAAAACGTTGAAGACCACTGGCCTAGAACATAGTTCTGTTGGTCCTCAACGTGGGGTGTAGGACTACAATTGCAACCCATGAATTGCATTTTTTCCTGTCACAAAATGTGTAATGCCCTACCAATGGTCTTAAAAGTGTAAATCCCTAATAGACCTGCAGCAAGCCCTCAAAAAAGGCCTTAGTTTTTGAGATACCCCTACCCGAGGTATAACCAAACACAACCATGTTTTTTCTTATCTTTAGGGTCTCCCATTAATGAAATGGATTGTTGTGAAATGTTACTTTTGGCGGAAATGTGTTTTTTTTGGCTATTCTTTAGACCTACCCCAATCTCTGAAAAAGGCAAATCCGCCTAGGTCAAAGGTGACAAAAATGCATATAACTTGAGAATGCTCACTCTTATCTTCATAAAATCTGCTGAGATGTGAACCAGGTGTCTACCCTACATCAACAAAGAGTCAGAATGCAATTTACCTAAAGAAATACTGAAATATTATCCTTTAAACACACCTTTAGTTTAGGCGGAAATTGTACTTTTGTGGTGAGAACTACTTTACTGTCTCTCATTTACAAGAAAAACATACATTTATGTCAAATAAGATGTTCCTGCATTGCCTAAGATGCTACAAAACAATAACCAGTGGTTGTGTGGAGATAGCTTGTACAGTTTTATTGCAAATCAGATTTCTTTAGACGCACCCCCTCCACTGAAAAAGACAAATTAGGGAGTTAAGTGACATACTGCAAGTCATTTTTGGGAGGTCCAGTTGGCTGCACTGTACCACAGAACTAAACTATCACAATATGAATAAACCAATAATATATTTTATCTAAAATTAATACATTGATCAAAACACAGCAATGCCCTTTTCCCCCTACTACTCCCATTCATAAAGTAATTGTTGTGGAAATGTATTTTAAGGCGAAAGGATAAAATTGTGCACTAAATTCAGAAAAGTAGAAAGTGGTCTTTCTGGAGCGTACCAGGGCAAAATATGCTATCTGGCTTTTCAAGACACTGTCTGAGTACACAAATGATAATTTCACCTGTGTATTTTAAGCCTCTCTCTCTATATATAGGCGAAGATTTCCATGGATAAATAACACTTGACTTTTGGCTATATACCAAATTATAAGGTTTTCAAGTCAAGTCCTTATCATATGACAAGTGTTTTTGGGAGGTATGGAATCCATATAGAAAGACAATATGGATACATGGCAAATGGTGCATTTGTATAGCGCCTTTATCCAAGGTGCTTTACAAAGATTGTGCATTACATTCACCCATTCACACACACATTCATAGACCGATGGCGGAGGAAACCATGCAAGGCACCGGGAGCAACTAGGGATTTTGAGTCTTGCTCAAGGACTCTTCGAAACGAACTCTGGGACAGGGTCTTACTTAATCCCATTCAATAACCTTGCTCTTTGCATGTTCTCTCTTGGTCAAAACTAATGTGGGCATGATTGGATCTGAAACACTCTGTGTGTCAGAGTGAAGCAGAAGTCAGTAATCCCAAAGAACAGAATAGAATCTATGGGGGTCAGACTTGGCTGTGTATACTGATGACTACTGGCACAAAGGACTGACCAAATCATGTAGTGCTGACCCTGGGATGACCAATCTCATCCCCACAGGCACATCATAGAACAGATGAGAGGAGTTCATCAGGACAGCTAGCTCCTCCCCTCTGTGACCATCTCCAGACTGTCCTGTTTAACTCAAGCTTTGGAACTTCCTCACCGGCTGATTCATTTTTTTTGCATTGCTTGTGTTAATACGTTTCCTTCCACCACCACCAACTCCTCCCCTTGGATAGGTGTCTGTGTGTGCGCCTGCGTGCACACACGCACGCTCGCTCGCTCGCTCGCTCGCTCGCTCGCTCGCTCACTCACTACCCTATGTAGCTCTGTAATCCGCCACATTGTCTTCCATGAAGTTGTGAGGGTGGACAGGAAGGGTGACAATATGGCTCCTTGGGGAGCACCAGTGTTGGTGACATAGTCTGCAACCAAGCCTAGATCCACTTGTACTGACAGCTTCAAGGCCAACTGCTGTGGATGTATGGTATTGAAGATGCTTATGAAGTCAAAGAACAAGTCTCACATTGCTACCAGGAGCAGAATCTCAAAGATCTTCTTGACATGTAATGTCAAAACAATTAACTGGCATGTAGTCACTGAATGCACTGGCCATTTATAGTTACGTATGGTTGATTTTGTGTACGTTTTGGGTGAGATATTACGTACAGTAATTCCGTCGACATGCATAGTTCTTCCTCTACTTTATGTCCGTGCCGACCAGCTCTCCGTTGGGCTGCGCGCCACATAGACAGACCTATTAAGCCTCGCAGCACAGAACAGAATAGCTAACAAAAGCGAAGCAGCCAAAATATGTAGAACCACAGAATGTCTTGACCCGACGACGTGATGTTATAAGTGGTAACAGTCTCGACTGCAGGTTCTGCTGTCTGTCGGCAAAGTTGTTTTGCGGATTCGCGGTAAATGTAAAACTCTGTGAGGGTACAGATTTAATCACATATGGATCAGGACCCGGAGTAAATATAACAAAACACACCCGCTCATATAATTCCCAAGTATTTGATGAGCCGCTGAGCTAATTAATCAGCTCTTCTTGTGTTCCTCGTCTTGTTGGCAGCTGTTGGAGGAGGATAGGCGGTGTGTGTGTGTGACTGCGCGCGTGCGTGTGTGTGTCAAGCCGTCCTGTTGCGACCTTTTTTACCGTTTCTTGATACAATATATTTCTCATTGGGACACATAGTTTGAGAGCCGCTGTCATAGAGCAGAGGAAAAGTAATTTTCATCACTACTGCGCCTATGTTTGACAACGGTGGCCGTGGGTACTTCTTGCTACGGATACATCTGCAGTCCGTTCAGTCCGTCCAGTTGGGTGCTGTCCGTTAGGGTCCGTATACGGAGATAAATCATCCGGAGTGTTACGTACTGGGAGTCAAACCGGACCAAACGGAGTAAAGTTCTCTCACCCTCCGTTGCTTGTGTATTCCAGCGGTCCTTATGTACTACTATGCATGGTACTTTACACCAGGATATTTTACTTTAATCAACCTCAGGAAGAAGTTGAATATATGCTGGAATGCAGCTGCCAACTGCCCAGTGCACACCTTGAGCACACAGGGGTTGTTGTTGTCTGGACCCCTGGCCTTGTTAATGCTGATCCTGTTAAGGGGTGGCCATATCTGAATGGGTATAGGAATCTGGGGATCTTAAGGTTGCTGGTTCACCAATCACTAATCTGCATTAAAGTGTAATTGGGAGAACCAGTCTCACAAATCTGTCTGCAGTGATATTAATACAAGTATAGGAGAAATGCTGTGGCTCTACACAAGAGGGAGGGTGGGTTGGAAATTAGGGTGACAAATTGCAGTCTCCTGGGATAGGGTTAGGTGAAGAGAGATGCGCATGGGAGAACTGGTGCTGGAGGGTGGGTCTGGGAAAGTAACATTGTAGAATTCCTTGGCTGCCGCCAGAGACGTTTTTAAAACTTCAATACGGACAGTATTGAAGTTAGTGTATTATTGTGTATTATTATTATATTGTTGTTGTTATTATTTCATCATATCAAGACAAGCTCAAACTTGGATTTAGGTAGGAGATACTGATTTAAATGATTTTTTAACGTACATGAAAATATAATCCATCTTGTTTTAGTCATTTTAGAATAGATAAACTACATTATTGGTTTATTCATATTCTGATAGTTTGGTGATGTGGTACAGTACAGCCACATTGACTTTCCCTCCCCAAAATGACACCATCATTAACTTACCGTATGTCATCTCCCCATTCAGAATTACCTAATTTGTCTTTTTCAGGGGAGGGGGTGTGTCTAAAGAAATCTGATTTGCAATAAAACTGTGCAAGTTGTCTCCACACAAACACTGGTTATTGTTTAGTAGCAACTTAGGCAATGCAGGAACATCTTATTTGACATAAATGTGTGTTTCTTGTAAATGAGAGAAATTAAAGTAGTTCTCACCACAAAAGTACAATTTCCGCCTAAACTAAAGGTGTGTTTAAAGTAGGGTGACCAGACGTCCCGTTTTACCCGGGACAGTCCCGTTTTCAAGCTGCGTGTCCCAGTGTCCCGACAAATATCTCTAAAACACTAATATGTCCCGGTTTTCAACATTCACTGCAAAATTGTCCCGGTTTTGGTCAGAAATAGTGGTTGCATAGACATTTATCATGTACTTTTCACGAAAACATGCTCACCTAACCAATCAGAAAACATGAACAAATTCATTGCGTGTCTGAATTCAACACTGAGGCTTTTTGTCAATCACTCATTGCCTACATGCAACCCTGCGGTGCATGTGTGCGCGTGCACAGACGTTAGAGAATGGGCACGCGCTGTGCGCGGTAACGTGCGCATTGCTTTGAGGGTCCCGGTTTTAGGCAACAGTGGTTTGCGTCCCGGTTTGAGCGGCTGAAAATATGGTCACCCTAGTTTAAAGGATAAAATTTCAGTATTTCTTTAGGTAAATTGCATTCTGACCCTTTGTTGATGTAGGGTAGACACCTGGTTCACATCTCAGCTGATTTTATGAGTATAAGAGTGAGCATTCTCAAGTTATAGGCATTTTTGTCAGCTTTGACCTAGGCGGATTTACCTTTTTCAGAGATTGGGGTAGGTCTAAAGAATAGCCAAAAAAACGAATTTCCCCCAAAAATAAAATGTCACAACAATCCATTTCATTAATGGGAGACCCTAAAGATAAGAAAAAACATGGTTGTGTTTGGTTATACCTCGGGTAGGGGTATCTCAAAATCCGACGGCCTCTGCTGCTAGACTATAACCTCAGTGGGCCTGTGGGGGTATTTCTGAATAGGGATGTTTCTAAGTTGGGGTGTTTCTGAATAGAGGGCTTCCCCCACGCAGTACAGGACTATACTAAACATCATAAACCAGTATGGCCTTTACTTGAACTTGAACATTGGACCAACACCAGCAATACAATGGTGGTTTTGCTCAAATTAAAGGAGTAGTTCACCCCCAAAATGACTTTCCTTCCATTGATTAGTCACGCCATGGAGACTAGAGTTGGGGGGGGGGGGGGGGGGGGACCCGTTTCGAAACGTGTCCCCATCCGGAATCAATGGGGGTACATTTATTGTTATCACATTTTTGTCTTAGGAATGCGACAAAAAACTAAAAATATTATTGAACTCTAGTCTCCATGGCGTGACTAATCAATAGAAAAAAAGTCATTTTGAGGGTTAAAGGGATATTCCACTTTCAAAAAACTTTTTGTCATTGTATGGTCTAATCAGGCATGTATGAACACCCTGAACAATTTTTAATTTGCTTCATTCAGTATTTAGATATTTGATGTAAATGTTATCAGGTCCTCCTCCTCCAGGGCCTCTCCCCACACACACCCATTGTAACTTCAAACTCTATTTTAACCATGATAGATTCATTAAAAACACCCATTATTTTTTCTGGTGACTCATATTACCCTCCTAATACGTGAGCAGGCCATGTTTTTTCCATAACGTTTTTCATGTATTTCTAATAATTCTTTGGGAAAATGGAAAAAATTAAATACAATAAAAATATATAAAAAATACATGAAAAACGTTATGGAAAAAACACTGCCTGCTCACGTATTAGGAGGGTAATATGAGTCACCAGAAAAAATAATGGGTGTTTTTAATGAATCTATCATGGTTAAAATGGAGTTTGAAGTTACAATGGGTGTGTGTAGAGGCCCTGGAGGAGGAGGACCTGATAACATTTACATCAAATATCTAAATACTGAATGAAGCAAATTAAAAACTGTTCAGGGTGTTCATACAAGCCAGATTAGACCATACGATGACGAAAAGCTTTTTTGAAAGTGGAATATCCCTTTAACTACTCCTTTAAATTCAGAGTCAACACGGCCATCTGCCTGGAGGTTTTAGGCCGGATTTACACTGGCAGCCAAATCCAGCCTGAATCAGACCTGTGCCACATGAAGACAATGGCTTAAAGGAGTAGTTCATCCCCAAAAAATGTTTTAATTGATTACTCATGCCATGGAGACTTTTTTTGTTGCATTCTTTAGACAAAACCTAACCCCAACCCTTAACCTAACCTTAACCCTAAACCTAACCCCAAACCTAACCCTAACTCTAAACCTAACCCAATCCCAAACCTAACCCTCATTCTGAGTGTAGGTCTAACGAACATGGACCAGAAGAATATCGTGACCAGTCAGAAAAACTTAGGACGACTGATCAAGATAGCTAAAACCAAATTCCCTAACGCAAACAGACAAGTAGCGCTAATAAACTTCTCTGAGGATCTAGAAGAAAACCAAAAATGGATTCTCACCAATTTGAATAAAGAAATTAAAAAAACCAACTGTCTCCCAATGTTGGACCCAACCAAATTTAAAACACAATGGGACAACGTACACTGGACGAGAAGGACAGCTACCAGTATATTTGACCTTTGGATGGAGTCGTTAAACTAAGAGGCCCTGAACGCCACGAAGCACTAAGGGAAAAAGAAAAGACCCAAACAAATAGTATAATCAATTTATCGCATTATTTTAGACCTAACGAACATGAAAAAAACCTATTGGAAGTATCATTTGTACCCACAGTAGACATTTACCGGGAACAGATGAATAATCTGAGAAAGGACGTCTCCAAATATCACCGGAGGCTAAAACTAACAACACATTTTGGAAATACGGACCAAGAGGAAATCCCCAGATTCATGCCAGCATCTTACTGGGAACCAGCAGGGGAGCAACTCCCACAGGGCCTAAAGCTACTGATCCAGCAAGATCTGACGACGATCAGAAACATGCCGGGTCATCTAAAGGAGAAGCCGAACCTCACTGCAGACCAGGTAAGAGCACTCCGATCCCTAACTAACAACCAAGATATAATAATCAAACCCGCTGATAAGGGGTCATCGATTGTGATATTGGACAGACAGCAATATATATTGGAAGGCATGAGACAATTGAAAAATGTGAACCACTACAGGGAACTAGCCAAACCGATATTTGAACAAACAGCTTTAGAAGCTGAAAAAGTTATAAACACCTTAAGGCAGAAAAAATTTATAAACAGAAAACAGGAAAGATACCTGTTAGGGGTGGACAAACCCAAGGCTCGAACTATGTATCTTTTACCAAAAATACATAAAGATCCAGCCAGTTGGACAATTCCCTACGAAATTCCAACAGGGCGTCCGATTATCTCAGACTGCGGATCTGAGACTTATGGTACGGCTGAATTCATAGAATATCACCTTAACCCCTTATCCATAAGACACAAGAGCTATATTAAGGATTCCTATCATTTTGTGGAAATAATAAAGAACATTGTCATTCCAAAGAATGCGATATTATTTTCGATAGATATTGACAGTCTATACACAAATATTGACACAAACGCAGGGCTACAAGCCATCAGGGACATATTCCGGAAATACCCGGACAGAAAGCGACCAGACAAAGAGCTTTTAGAATTATTGGAAATAAATTTAACAAAAAATGACTTCCAATTTAATGGCAGGACGTTCCTCCAGATCAGTGGAACAGCCATGGGCAAAAGATTTGCCCCGTCACTGGCCAATATCTACACGGCTTCCTGGGAGGAATCAGTAATGGAAAGATGTCCACTCAAACCATCACATTATTACAGATACCTGGATGACATATGGGGCACATGGGAATACACCATGGAGGAATTCCAGGATTTTATTACAATCCTAAACACACATCACAGAACAATAACAGTCAAATATGTCACAGACATGACACAAATTGATTTTTTGGACATCACTACATACAAAGGTAAATATTTTGACACAACAGGAAAACTTGACCTGAAAGTATTCTTCAAAGCTACGGACACACACGCTTTATTACATAAGAGCTCGTTCCACCCACAACACTGTTTTTCAGGAATCGTCAAGTCACAGTTATTGCGTTTTAAACGTATTTGTACGCAAAAAAATGACTTTGAAACAGCATGTAAAATTCTTTTCAAAGCCCTAAGGGAAAGAGGCTACACAAGAACTTACCTAAGAAAGGCCTACAGCACCTTTGAGGAGGTCAAGATCAGAGACCAGAGACCCCTTTTAGCCCTAGTAACAACTTATTCCAGCCAAAGCATATTGGCCAACAAACGCCTAAAAAGCAACTTTGAAAATAGGCATAACAATCTACTACAGGATTACAAGATAATCTCAGCCTATCGCAAAAATAAAAATTTAAAGGACTACCTGGTCCGGAGTAACTTGAAACAAAGTAACAGGGCTACAAAACCAACCCCAAGCTATTTCAGCCCACAGAAACAAATTATAAATAGATCAAAAAGAAATGTAGTTGAAATCAAACAAATTATACCCTACAACACACAAAATGTGATATACCTTATCACTTGTGACATTTGCAAACTACAGTATATTGGAGAAACGGGAAACTCCATAGCATGTAGGCTTAACCAACATCGCTATAATATTAATAACCATAAAGAAACACATTTACTGATTGTAAAACACTATTTAACACATGGGATCCAAGCCCTTAAGGTGTGTGGTCTAGAACACAACAGAAACTGGACTGTTGGAGAGAGGAAATTCCAAGAACAGGAATGGATTAGAAGACTAGATACGAGATACCCAGGAGGGCTAAATCTCTAAAAGTTAAAACACTCTACCTACACAATCCCTAACACAAAGGCCCCCAATGCCTCTGTGATTAAACAACAATGAGCCTACTTGGCCTTTGTCATGCCTAGGGAGTGGGTACCACAACACACCCTAACCATAACAATGACCCAAGTGATGGACCATTATCACACCTGGAATCCTTTGTTATGCCTAAAACAGAAGATCTGGGGATTAACACAAACTCAAAAAAATTGAGATTTGAATAAACCTTACAAGCCTTGTCATACCTGAAGTGAATGGCCCTGACTGTCATACAACAGTCAGGATTACTTACTTAATCTGCAAGGAGACCTATTGAAACCTATTTGAAATGTAAAATGAATAGAATAAGAATTGTCATGGCGTTTATCGTGCGCTTGCCCAGGCCTCACGGCCTGGGCAGAAATATAACGATTGCATTCACCACGGCTTCGTAACTCGCGCGGCGCTCCGCCGGCCGCGCAGCCCTGGCCCGCTCTTCGCGGCCACTCGCGCCTGCGGCGCTCGGGGGCGAAGAGCAGGACCAAGGTCTGCTGGCCTTCGCGCCGCTTGCAATGTCGTGGACAATAACTATGACATCTATTGTTTTATAAAAAACACAACACTAGAAAGGCTAGTAAACATTTGGAAAAACTAAAAAGGACTAATTATAGCCCATAACCTATTTAAATCCTAAACACATAGTCCAAACAGACTATAACCATAGGGAACTTAAGAAATGTATAGAATATACTAGCCCTCTCCTACATTTTTTTATTATGGCGAGTGCAATCATTCCCTCAGAACTATTTACAGGAAGGAACCACTAAATATGATTCCTTAATGTAAACAGTACTGATCGAACTCTGACAACCTACCTAAACCCAAACCTAACCCTATTTGTATTTAAATTCATAGTTAACATAAGATGCATTTGACATTACATCTAAATGTTACACATTTCAGGATTCCAATTAAAAGAGAACAAAAAATAATACAGGATTCCAATTCAAAAGAAGCAACAATAGTTGATCTACAAGCCTTTTGAGCTTGTAGATCTGCACATTTTGTTTATTATATCGTAAAATGACAAAGTACGACATAGCAATGTGCATAGTGGCCCTCTGGAAATGTTATCAGTGCTTGCTTAGTTAGATTTCTCATTTTAGTTATGAATTCTGTGTTTCAGATCCCAGACAACATATCACCGCACGTTCAACAAGGACATCATTCTGTTAGAAGGCCCAGAAGAGACGACAGTCGTCAAACATCGCCAGAAGCAGCAGCTATACGAGAGGGGCCACATTTTAAGTGCCTTTGAATTTCAAAAGAGCTGGGACGCTGCAACACTTCTGAGTATGATGAGGGCTGCGTTTAAAGACAAGATCCCAGCTGATGTTGAGTAAGTAGTCAAAGAGGTGGTGCCATAGTTTTGTACTTTTTCTGTTTTTCATGCGTTTAGGAGATTGACAGTATTTCATTAAACCCCCTGGTGTGGTGGTTATGAGCAATTATGTATTTCCTTGGTATTTTGGGTTTCTTTCTCTTGGGATTTTTTGACCTTGTTGGTCAAAAGTGCTGATCCAAAACAGAGTGACATCACTCTATCTGGAAATAATAATCCCCTCCCCTTTTACCATTCACCCAACACTATGGGTGGGGCTAACTTCAGCTGGGTCACCTCACCAGACCACCCACCATGACAACCAGGCAATGAACTGGTGGGTGTGGCTACATAAAAACCAAATTTTAACTCTTTCTTTGCACCTTTTTTGAAATAATCTTCTAGTATGGGGCTTTTAAGCCGTGTCATCATTTTGTAGTCAGACCTCCAATAGTCCAGGCGTTTCGGGCAGTATTTTGATGTAATCGTGCACTTTATGAAAGAAGCATGAAATTTGGCACACAGTTAGAACATGCCATATGGAACATTTTTTGGCTATAGGGGCATCGTAGATTTGTCTTGGGAAACTTGTGGGAGCCAATCAAAGTTGGGCTCTCATAGACTTTACTATAGAGTAAAATAATACATAAATATGCTTTAAGTAGCATGTGAGGGGTCAAACTAGGTGTTTTTCGGGATTCTGAATCCAATGCAAACATTTGTTTTGCAGGAAAAACATTCCTTGGGCTAAAAACGGACCCCATACAAACTATGGTTTAGTGATGAGTCATCACTTTTCAGTTTTAACTGATAGAATTTGCCTTGTTTGTTTTGCACAGCTTGGAGATTCTGATGGGGTGTGGGAGTACCCTTGTGAAGCCGACCATTTCCGAAGGGAAAACATTGGACGGAGACATGATCCACAAAATATACAGGCTGAAACCTGTTTATTTGAGGCCCTCGATGTCACTAAAGGTAAGAGGTGTTGCCTACTGTTCAAATGTAGTCCTACACTGGCCATGTTGAGGACCAATACAGGTGTTCTGAATTTTGGCGTAGAACAGGTGTTATCAAACTTCTTTTACTCCCAAAATAAACATATGAACTGGGGACCCCCACCCTGACAAGTACTAGGAATTGTAAGTATTACATTTAATGTGAATCAGTTCCACAGAAATATTGTGAAAATAGTAGATCTACATTCTCACAACGCCTCGCAGCGAGGAGTTGTGAGTATGTAGATCTGCTATTTTCATAATGTTCGCCTCTAGCTTAATATTTGACAGTTTGGCCGGTTTGGTATTAAAACGGTCTTGAAAGTCCTTAAATTGTCACTTTATAAATGTGCAGATACCCTGACACTTATGTAGGTTTGTTTACCGTTGAGTGAGACATACATTTTTTTACATTAATCTAGGGGTGTTGAAAGTGTGGGTGGTCCCGTTTCAAATATATTATTTTGGGTGTTTGTGGCCTGAGAAGTTTGAGAACCACTGAGCTTCAGTACCAAGTACTAGTGACTGCTATGCCCATATGTCATAGGATCTCCATACATGCATATATATGGGCCTATCAGGTTTGTTTATGGTTATGTCTGAGTCATAATATTGTGGCCGTCCGCCGGCTTTCAAATTAGCCAATTGTAATATTGAATGTGCCCAGAATACGGACAACATGGTTCACATGGTTAATACATATCTAGATATTTATACAGGGATGTCAAATATGTTCTGAAAAATCGACCACAGTTTGGAAATGGAAAATGTGTAGGAACTAGGAACCTAGGGATTCGTAGTCTTTCAAAAAGTTGAGTTGTGGCTATTTAACATCACTATGATCCTTATAACTTATGGACTCTTTGCATTTTGTATTTTATCTATTCTAAAGGATGACCGTGACTCTGACAACTCCTTTGAGGAGGACCTTTCTTCAGATCAGGAAATGGCTGCTGTCGTCACAGACGGCACCGACCCCGCCAGTGGTCCACCCATAACAAATGCCCGCACTGAGCCGGCTGTAGATGCCCTTCCAGGTCAGTGTTGATTTTGTTGACTAGAGTCTAGAATAAAAAGAGAAGGATATCACACTGGGCATGTCCCAGCCGTGGTACCGGGGTATAGCACATGCGCAGTACAATCTGGCCTGCACCTACACTTTGGCTCAGTAGATGGCGGCGTGTAAACATTAAATGGTAGTGTTTGTTTTGTCCTACTTTAAGTGCCTGCTGGGGACTTGCTCTTTGCTCAAATTAAATATTCTTATGCCACAAAACAAGTAGCCTTAATGTATAAACATACTTGTCATGTGGATTATGGAGAAAGTTTAACGCTGCTGCTAGGCTACGAGAGTACTGCTCCAGTAAGGAATTGTCTCCGACACGATTTGGAAGCGCACTCTTCCTTTGACGGCCAGAGCTTCCAACCATGTGGTACGCGGCCCAGAACAGAGCGGCATGGAGCGCTTGCGGTCCTCGCTTCTCCCCCGTTTTTTTAAGTGATACAGCACTTTACTTTGGTACTTTACTTAGAGTTGAATTAAAACTCAAAAGTATTCAACCAGTGTGTGGACATTCTATTCAAAGTTTTCAATTGTTTATTGTTTGTTGTTTTCAGACACTATTTTGTAAGTGCAGTGTACATGAACCATTTAATGATTTAGAAATTGGTAACTCAGGAAAACAGAATATATTAAAAAAGAAGCATATCGATCATTGCCATAGGGAAAAAAAACTACCTACCCATCCTTCCCATGAGGAAATAAAATTCCTTGCTACCCATCATGCCCACAAAAAAATAAAATAAAATAAATTCCCTACCTACTCAGCCCTAAAATGACAGCCAACCGGAAACCAAAGTTTTTTTTTTTAGGCCTTAAGCTACTAATATCGACTGACGTAATTAAAGTGGGTCATGTTTGGAATTGTAACTGCTGAAATCAATAATATATCAGCATTCCAGTATTAACCTGTGGGCCACATTAAGCCAAGGTGCGGGCCGCATGTGGCCGCCAGTTGCCCATGTAATATGCCCTATATGGAGGCCACGTCGGCCACATGCCACACTTAACAGAATCCATATATGGCCAAGACGGTCCTTATCTGTGTGGCTTGTCTACAGACGGGTATCTCCATATATGGGCATAAAAGGGTTTGTATGTATGATGTCAGATGTGATAGATGTCATAGGTTTTTTCACATAACACAACTGAGCAAGTTCGGGGTCTCACAGCATATCTCCATATAAAGTACATGGATCTCCATATGGTAACTTGTCGAATTCACTGGCCAGATGGCCATGACGTGCGCTCTTAGGTGTCTTAATGGTATATTTAGTCGACTAGAATAACACTCCTTTAGGACTAAGACTAAAATATTTTGATATTTAGTCGACTTAGACAATTTCAGAAGACTAAAACGTAATATGTTCCAGGTCCCTCAACAAGCGGCACCCAGCCTGGTGATTCACGGAGCAACGTCCCGAGTTCCCGGCCCTCAACAACGCTGCATCAGGCCCTTCCGGGTCATTCATTGAGCAACGTCCAGAGTTCCCGGCCTTCAACAACGCTGGATGAGGCCCTTCCAGGTCAGTGTTGAATTTGTTGACTAGAGTAAGGATTTGTTTGCAGTTTAGTATGAGAAACGCCACATCATGTCTCCGTCTGTCTGTGTACGCTTTGTAACTGATAACGTTCCCATGGCAACCTGCCATCTTAAGTACCTTTGCTTTGAGGTCCTCCTGGCAAAAAAGTAATCTGAGTAAATGTAATCCAAGCATGTCCTGGTTATCACGATAATGTTTACTTTCAGTCGGGACCGTTTTTAAACAATCGTGTGCCGCAGTGCTTTTGTAACAGCAAGTAGAAAAGGCCGCGTTTTAAACATGAAGCTAGATTAGGAGGAAAATTCACTTTTCTGCAGCAGCATAACATGCATGTCTATGGGGGAGACATCACTTCCCGGTCATGTGATCTCGCGCTGCATTTAGTCGACTTGGTATACAATTTCAGAAGACTAAATGTGTTCCAGGTCCCTCAACAAGTGGCACCCAGCCTGGTGATTCATTGAGCGACGCCCTGAGTTCCCGGCCTTTAATGACGCTGGATCAGGCACAGCGGGACTACACATCCTATCTCTCACTTCTGTCGGGAACGGTGTATGTTTCCGACAGTGAGGACGAAGACCTGAATGACGCAAACTTGGCGAGCATAGAGGACCAAATGTGAGTCATTTTGTCTAAAGTATTGTTTTTGTTAACTGCCTCTACATCTGTTTTTTTGTATGGGCAACTTTTAAACTTCATTTACTGGCCAGAAAAAAAATTCTATTGGTATCAAATTATGCTTATAACTACCGGTAGTACCGGTAACTAAATAAGTGGAGTAAAAGTACAATATTTGGATCCGAGATGTAGTGGAGTAGGAGTAAAAGTCGGGTACTAGACATACTCTACAAATACTCAAGTGAAGTACAAATTACTAAAACATTTACTTAATTAAACGCACATTGTTTAAAAACACGCCCTTCTGATACGTAAATGTTAATGTATTTACCCACCATAATCATGCAAACGATCATTGATACAATCAGTTAAGATTAATATCCACAATTTTCCCCGGGGGTTTACTGGAGACTATCAGGACCAAACTTCCGGGTTTAACAGCAGACATACAAGCTCACGTCGCGTCGCAGATGCAACCCGTTGTGAGCTTGTAAATCGGCGGCGGAAGATCGGTGCAAACGTCTGCGCAATGCACTATGCCTATGGGGCGTAGGAAAATCGTGGATAGAGAACTGTTTAATATAGAAAACAACATACACTTCCGTTCCTCACAGTCGGAAAAAAAATTGAACGTCAAACATTAAACGAATGTTATACTCAAGCCTTGGCAGTCAACACCAGGTGCAATTTCACTGTTAAAAATTTGCTGCTCTGCTTTATTTTGCAACCTGTTCGCCATATTGTGATACGTTTTGAAATGATAAGTCATTGATAAATAGCATTAATATGGTCTCAGGATTGTTATGCAATTTTGTCACTCCATATATTTTACTTGCCGTTTCAGGAAACCCACCAAGTCGTATGAGGACAGACCTATCAAAGAAATTCTATCTGAGATAGCTGAGCAAATTGATACCAACAACACTTGCCGGTTCAATATTAACAGAGATGCTGTTTTGGACGGGGCCATCCGGGGCTTTAAGCGGACTTCATACAATCCCTACTATAGGTAACTTTGTAAGCTGTCAACTGCTGTGCTGCTTCTGATGTACCTCCTTGGGATGATGGGATAATGAAGGTTTCTATCTATCTAGGATGAACGTCAAATATTCTGATGACCAAGGTGTTTCAGAAGAGGCTGTGGACCTCGGTGGGCCTCGAAGGGAGTTCCTGAGGCTTCTCATGGAAGCCCTTGTACATTCCCGGCTGTTTGAAGGGAGGGAGGGAAGCCTGAACCTTTCCCTTGATCTAGCAGGTATGTTTTAAAATGCATTGGGGGGGGGATTTTTACACTTATCATGTATCAGTTCTATAGATGAGTCTTCCAATATGAAAATCTATTTTGTTTACAAGTCAGCTGGAGAGATTCCAGTTCTTTTCCCCCCCAACAAATAATGTGAACCAAGTAACCAACATACTGTATCTGCATGCATAGTATAACTAGCATCTGTCAAAGTAGAAAGGCAAGGAGGGCCAGGTAGTGAAGATGTGAGTTTGCTGCAAGCTCACTGCAAACATTTTGCTTCAGTCTGCAGTCCAGACTGCTAGGGGGAGTTCAACTCCAGATGAAGGAAGAGTCTGTGGAGTGTTGGCCAGGCCAGAGTGTTCTAGGGATTGTTCAGACTTCCTCTGTCAACTGAGCAGTGGTGAAAGTGAGCCGGAACGGCCGGAACCCCCATTCCGTTAAAACATTTGGGGGCGGAACGTGGTGGTCATTCAAATGGGTCCCAGAAAAGTTTTATAAGTCCTCAATACAATGTTTTCGAGCGCTGTGAGCTTGTAGATCGGCTATTTTCAAAATGTTTGCCTATTTCTTGTATTTATTTTACAATTTGGCTAATGTTTGAACTTAGAACTAGGATTTCTAAATAAAAGTAAGGAAGGGTAAGGGGCGTGTGGGTGGATAATTTCCTTTAGGTCTTCCAGTGTTTTGTACTGTGTGCTGAAGCCAGTGATAGTGAAGGTAATGCAAATGAGAAAAGTGGCATTAGTGAACATGCTGGGTGGCCATTAGGTAAGGGGTTTAATTATTGAGAAATGCATTCCAGGATGAGGAGGTGGCTATCCTGAAAGGATTTTCTTTATTGATGGATTTTCTTTAACGCTGAGCCAGACGCAATTTCAGCTAATTACACTGCAACTTGATGAATTAATAAATTGACCCAAAACTAACTAAATTTCCTTGTTTACAAAACATTCTTGAGCTACATTTAGTTAGGCATTGGTCTGTTATAGAGGAATGCTGTCTGTTAATATCAAGAAATAATACATCTGAGCCGTTGCATATTAGTGTAAATCTACAGGATCAAGTAATAATTATGATGTGTTGGTTTTCCTTTCCTTTTCTTTACTTTCCTTTTCTTTTCTTTCCCAGCTATTAAAGAAGACCTATATTACATCGCTGGGAGGGCTGTAGCTGTTTGTCTGGTCCATGGTGGACCTCCACCCAATTTCCTATCCCGAACGCTTTACAATAGCTTGGTGGAAGGGCCAGAGAGGACCAAAGCAGATTTGGAGGATGTAGCTGATTATGAACTCTGTGAGCAATTGAGAAAGGTAAGTTTCAGTGTCTATTGTCGATTGCATATTTGTCTGGTTTTGTGGTAAATTCAGGAACACGATTAGTATTAATTCCTCTTGATTATTTTTGCTGCTGCCAAAGTTGGCAAGGCCAGAAGCCTATGAGCAGGGTTCAAGCAGTTTTATCATGGTGTAGATGGGAAGAGAAATGGAGTAGGAGTTATCATGAAGGAGTTTGCTAGGAATATTAACAGGCTTACACAAGACAAATGCATCTTGTCAGTCGTCACGTGAAATGCTTCTGTTGAGTGAGCCAGAGCCTTGTTGCGACCGCCAGGTCGCAGTTACTATCAAATCCTCCACGGGTCTTCCGTCAGTATGTCAGTCACGTCACACTTTTGCCCTACTGATATCTATGCCACCGTTGCCCCTATCCATGCTAAACTAACTTTGCACACACACTCCTTGGCTGCCAAACCACAACCTCATTTCTCGCATGGCCCTCTTCTAGTGCCACCATCAGGCCAATTCTTGCAAAACACATTTTTGAACACTGCTGCTACAGACACCGTATCTCTACAGTCATGTCATCAACATGGATCTGTCCCGTTTCCCATTTTCCCTCCTGATTGCCTACCATTGCCTTCTAAAGTTTGTGTATGTGACCTGACGGTCGCTTATCTCCCGATTAGAGTCTTACTGGTATTCAGAGAGTCGTGGCAACTCTGTTCACTTAATGGGGTCAGGTTTCTGACCCCGCATTGGCAGCACTCCCTATACGAGGCTCTGGAGTGAGTGGCTCTGCACTGCCTGCCGACTGTTCTTTTATTTTATGGTGCTATCAGTGTTCAGGTGAAGTACTGTGTTGAGCTCGCACACCGAAAACACTGGGTACCGTGACAAGCCTAGTGACTATTGGTATCAGGATGCTGAGGTTGTAACTTCTAGGCAGGAGGCCTAGAGGAAGACCAAAGGAGTTGTATGGCTGTAGTGAAAAAGGACATGAAGGTAGTTGGTGTGAAAGGAGGCAGAGAACAGGGTAAGATCGTGGCAGATGATTCGCTGTGGTGCCCCCTGAATTGAACAGCTGAAAGTAAGACGTCATGCACCATATATGAGCTTGAGCTTCTATATCTGCTATTTTTGAAAAACCTGTGAATGTATTGGAATCTTGAATAGATGGATAGTACATTTTAACAACTTCTGGGGGGGGTGTCACGGGAACTTTGAGATGGGGATCTGTGGTCAAATACATGTCATTCTAGAAACTAAAAACTGAGCACCAAAGAAACTTAGGTTTTTCAGAAAACCATTAGGATTTACCGGTAGATGTTTTTTTTTTTTTCCCCAAGTCTTAATGGTGTGTTGCTTAAACACTAAAAATTGTTCTATGCCAGTGGTCTTCAACCAGTGGTCCAGGGACCACCAGTGGTCCTTTGGGGGGTTCCAGGTGGTCCCCCAGCTACATGATGAAAATGGACCTTTATAGATCTTATACTCTTGACTCTGAAGAGTTATATTATTTAATATCTGCATTACCTTAAAGTATAACAATTACATAATGTAGAATAATAATAATTTGATTGACCAGTTATCTCCTATGGCACATCAATACAGCTTGCAAAATCTTATCCAATGATTTAGCTTCTTGGGTCTGAGAGGCTAAAATCATCAAATAGTCGTGCGCAGCTCAAATGCAGAATAAATAAACCTTGATATGAAAAGGGTTGGAAATCACTCTTCGATGCAATAGATATTGTCCCTGACTGCATGGTATAGTGCAGACAGTAGTGATCACAGCATCTTTATACAATAATGATCTCACAGCATCTTTATACAATAATGATCTCCTTTTCCCACCTCTTTCAGATTTCTGAGGCAGAATCTTTGGAAACCCTCATTGCTGCCAGAGAAGCACTGACCAAACTACCCGACGGAGTTTGTGATTGGCCAGTGAAAAGTGTTGACGACAAGCAGCGACTGTTGGAGGATGCCCTCATGTATCACATGGTCGTCAGAATCAGTGCTCCATTTGAAAGGTTTGTTGTTGCGACCCACTTACTATCAAAACCTCAACAAACTGTCAGTCAGTCAGTCAGTCCGTCAGTCAGTCAGTCTGTCTGTCACACCTCACACGTCACACTATTGCCCTGCTCATATCTCCGCAACCGTTGCCCCGATCCATGCCAAATTTTGCACACATACTCCTTGCCTGCCAAATCACAACCTCCAACCAACAATTCACACATGACCCTCTTCTAGCGCCACCCTGAGGCCGATTGTTGCAAAACACATTTTTGGACACAGCTCCTACAATTTTTGCCCTAAAATCACGCAAATCGGTACACAGTATGTCTACACTCATGTCATCAACATGGATCTGTCCCATATAGCGCCACCTTCAGGCCCATTTTTGGACACTGCTCCTACAGATTTAGCCCTAAAATCACGCAAATCGGTACACAGTATGTCTACACTCATCTCATCAATATGGATGTCCCATATAGCGCCACCATCAGGCCGATTTTTTGAACCACATTTTTGGACACTGCTCCTAAACATTTTGCCCTAAAATCACGCTGCGACTTGACGGTCGCTTATCTCCCGATTAGGGAGTCTTACTGGTAATGACAATATTATGTGAATGAAACTGAAGTGATAATGTCTCTGCACTTGAGCAGAGTGTGCCTTTGCCTTTTTTGGGAAAGATGAATTGAAACACAATTTTGTTTCCCAGGTTCCGGGAGGGAATCAAAACACTGGGCATTCTTCAAAAGATTCAGCAGCATCCAGACTCATTTCGCCCCGTGCTCTGTTATGAGCCGACTAAACTGTCAGCTGACATGATGGATGAGCTTTTCCTCATTAATTATTCGCTGGCAGGGAGCAACCACCGTCGTCAGGAGAACCAAATGGTGGCTTATTGGAGGGAGTGGCTACAGGATTGTGAAGGTAAATGTATTAACTATGGCGGGCACACATTGTTGTTAAACATACACAGATCATCTAAAATAAATGTCAAATTTTATCGAAAGTAATAGATAAGGGGTTAATAGTGACTTTAAGCTCGATGATTTTTAGGACAGCAACGCCAGGCGGACTACGGCTGATATGGCGTAATCGCCGTAGCGGTCAAAATGGTTAAGCAAAGCCTCTGCGGCGACGGGTTCCCACTAGTGATGCGTGGGTTAGGGTTTTTTATGGACCGCGGGCCACCGCAATTTTAATTATCTAACCCAGCCCAGCCCGCCCCGCAACAACGCATCAATGTTCACAGCCCAGCTCAGCCCGCCGTCATTAAATACATGTCAAATATGTCTTTGAATGTGGATATTTAAGGCAGCCAAATTCAATTGTGCAAAAAACAGAACAGAGAAACTTGCAGCACTGATTTAGAGAACATACTCCTGTATGACTACACACGGAACACAACTACTGTATCACAGAGAGATGAGGATCGAGTCACAAGCCTAGTCACTGGCGCACCGCACCGAGACACTAAAGCAACAGCTCTACGCCTCTCAACATATGTTGAGAAAATATTATTTTCTATAATCTATGCTCTCACCACAGCACGACAGCATCCAACCAGCAGAAGGTAATTAACCAGCTCCTTACCTAATCTGCTGCGGAGGTGCAAAGTTTATCAAACTTTCAAAGGGTGTACGTTTAAGTCAAAGGAGCATTGTTTTCATATCACAATATGAACTTGAGTTTAGTGAAAAGCTTGTACAATTCACACTGGTCCACATGTGAGTTCTGTTTACATTGAGCTGCAGATAGGCTGTGGCAATAAGATCGGTATACTCCCGTAATATGATTAGGCAACTGGTTTTATTTTCAAGTCTACTTACAGGAAGTAATGGACTTAATTACATGACACAGACCCGTTTGGCTGACGAGCATAGGGAAGGACACTTGGTGCGCATTATAGACCTATAGTATTTGAACGAGACCGCCTCAACCCGCCCGCCAATAAAGTGTACATTTCTTGGCCCAGCTCAACCCGGCCTGCGGGCTGACTGCGGGGGACCGCGGGCGCGGGCCGCCCCGCGCATCACTAGTTCCCACCCCTTTCACTGAACGCTTTGTTTCCCATGGCGACGCGTACACGCAGCAGACTCAGTAGGCGCTACGTGGGAAGGGACCTTCTGCCGTAGTAGAGACGGCTGCAGCGACGGCAGGTTTATCTATCGAGCGCCGATCATTTCCGGTTACCGTTGTCATCTGCCGTTGCGTTGCTTAAGGTCGCTAATGTCCACCCAAATACTGGTATGTTGGGGTTAGATTCCCTGCTGGTTCATACCAAAAACAAAAGAATGGGAAGGGGGTCAACTTGTACATCAATCTGATTCACGCTACAGAGACAGGAGGCCCCTATGGGCCGCAAGGTTTAGAGAAAAAAAAAAAAAGATGTTTACTCATTTTAAAACCATGTTAATTCTGTCATTTTTGTCATTTCTGTATCTAGAGGAAGGCCAAATGAAGCTGGGAGACGTATTGGCCTTTGCCACTGGCTCGAACGACGTGCCCCCTGTTGGATTCCAGCCAAGTCCCCACATCGAATTTCTGCATGATGCTCTTGATAAGAGGTTCCCAATTGCCAATACGTGTGTCAACTGCCTCAGACTCCCCATCTACAGCTCCTACGGTGATTTTAAGAGCAACATGTACTTTGCCATTAGAAACACCCAAGGGTTTGGTTCGGAGTAGTGTTTTAATTGACTAATCAGTTTAGGCAAGTCAAAGTCTGAAAGAACATCTGGAGTTCTGGTGAAATAACTGGTGAAATAACTTGCTCCTTTTCAGTGTTCAATGTGACTTCAAAATGCGGTTTCTACCTGACAAGACGATATATTACTGTTAAACTCTTACTTCTGAATTTGTGTTCTGAATTGGAAACCTGAAATGCAACGATATTTAGATGGTTAAAATGTCATCATCATTCTAGTGCCCTGAGATTTGCGACACTATCTGCTTCCACTGGTCTCTGTTGCTCATTGCAACGGGTATGTGGGCTCGTACAAGCCTCAGGGAGATGAACGCCCCTGCCTTACATAGTTCCGGGTCACCCTTAGGCAAGGTGTAGCCACCCGTATGCCTCCCCCATCAGGGTTACGAGACTGCTGCCTTGTAGTGAGGCCGTGGAAGGTCAAAGGCTAAGGGACCTCCCCTGACAGAAAAGGGTGTCTGAAAAAGATGCACTCTCAGTACACAAATTGGCAGACGACAAGTTAATATTTACTTTAACAGACACACCCCCTTTCTGACTCCCACATTTAACTGTTAGTTCTGATGACTGATATTGCCCTTTTAATCCATGAGGAGATTGTGTTTCTTTTCTAACTCTTTTCAATTTATTCTTCATATGAAACAATATATAAATTGTTTAATAAATGAAAAAGGTTATTGGAAAAACATGCATGCATTAGAAGGACAATATCTGTCACTATCTAGGATTTTGGTTTAAATAACTTGCTCCTTCACTGTTCACTGTTCAATGTGACTACAACATTAACTAGTATATGTCGTCTATCGGGTAGAAAGCTCATTATGTCAAACTATTACTTCTCAGGTTTCAAATTCAGAAGAGACAATATTTAGATGGTTAATATTTCGTTTAACATACATGCCCAAATTCAGAAGAGACAATATTTAGATGGTTAATATTTTGTTTATCAGACATGCCCAGTTTACATTTATAGCTGACAGACGGACACACCCCCTTCCTAAATCCCAATTTAACCATGTTGGTTCTGATGACTGATATTGCCTTTTAATCCATGAGGAGACCGTGTTTCTTTTCTTCCCTTTTTCACTTTATTCTTAATATCATATTTTAATAAATGAAAAAGGTTATTAGGAAAAAAACATGCATGCATTAGAAGGACAATATCTGTCACTATCTAGGATTTTGGTTGAAATAACTAGCTCATTCACCGTGTTCGATGTGACTACAACATTAACGAGTGTGTGTCGTTTGTCGAGTAGAAACCTCATTATGTCCAAATCTATTACTTCTCAGGTTTGTAGCTGCAGTTGTCTCAACTTGTATGTTGCGTGTGAACGGTGCCTCAGGCTTGACAGGGTGCTTCAATGAAAAGGATTGACAGTTATTCACTGATTGGACAGTGTGGGACAGGTGTAATTTCAGAAAGAAATGGGGGAGCATCACTGGTCATAGTGTTAACAATCAGAGAATTGAAAGTTTGTGGGGAGAATTAAATGGGGTTGTCATACTACATTAATTTGTTGACCTTCATGGAAGAAGCCATTTTTGACTCCCTTTGTGAACTTCATTTATTTTGTTTATATTTCATTTACTTACCACACGTTCAAAGATCAGTCCAAGAATTCAGAGACCAGTGGAATAACCATGGGTTATCTACCCAAGGAAGTTGCAGTCCTTTGCAGTTGTGGCACAGGGGTATTGTAGGTCAGTGGACACAGCTGTACAAAGCATATTTCAAATGGATGATACCTTCAGAATCGATGATGATGGACCTCTATCTGAACTACAGACTAATAATACCCTTCAAGTTCAAGTTCAAGTTCAAGTTTGCTTTATTTGTCATTCATCCCTTTCTGTCTGCAAGCAGATTTAGAAAGAGCAAACGAAATTGTGTTTCTCCTAGTTTAAGACAGCAATTCATAAAAGAATAAAAACAAACAGTGCAGCAAATCTAATAATAATAAGAATAAATCCTAAAAACTACTCATTAAAAAGCACATCCATAAAAACAGTATCAAAACTGAATTAGAGGTTCATCCCTTTAAGTTCATAATTAGGCTCACAAGTTCATCAGTTCATCAGTTCATTTACTGTCTCCCAGGGAGATTTACATTCAAAAGTCTAACTGCCTGGGGGAGAAAACTGTTTTTCATCCTCTCTGTCTTGGCACCTATACTCCCGTATCTCCTACCAGACGGCAGAAGGGAGATCAGGCCGTGAAAGGGGTGTGTGGTGTCCCCTAGGATGCCAGTGGCTCTTCTCAAACATCGCTGCTGGTACATGTCTGCCAGGGATGGCAGTGAGGTACCAATTATCCGTTCAGCTGTTCTTACAGTTCTGTGTAGCTGTTTTTTCTCCTCCACTGTGCTGTTCCCGTACCAGGAGGTGAAACAGTAGGTGAGAAGGCTCTCGATGGTACCCCTGTAAAACATAGTCAGGGCTGGGATGGGAAGGTCAACTTTCTTCAGCTGACGGAGGGGGTAGAGACGCTGTTGGGCCTTCTTTGTGATGGCAGTGATGTTGCTGCTTGGGGCCAAGTTGTCTGTCAGCAGTACTCCCAAGAACGTTGTACTTGTTACCCTCTCCACAGCTGAGCCGTCGATGGTCATCGGATGGTGTGGTGGCCTGATCCGCGTTCTGAAGTCGACAATCATCTCCTTTGTCTTCTCTGTGTTAAGGGCAAGATTGTGCGCTTTGCACCAAACTGCCAACTGCTCCACCTCCTTTCTGTAGGCAGTTTCATCCTCATTTGTGATGAGGCCGACCACTGTGGTGTCATCAGCGAACTTTATTATTGTGTTGCTTTTGAACCTGGCCGTGCAGTCATGGGTTAATAAAGTGAACAGCAAGGGGCTCAGGACGCAGCCCTGAGGAGATCCTGTGTTCACTCCAACAGGTTTCGAGGTGTTGTTGCCGACCTTGACTGTTTGACTCCTCTGAGTCAAGAAGTCCAGGATCCAATTACAGGTGCCAGTATCCATATCCAGCGACTTCAGCTTCTCCACCAGCTGCTGTGGTATGATGGTATTGAAGGCAGAGCTAAAGTCTAAGAATAGGATCCTGGCATAGGTGTTTTTGTTATCCAGATGCGACAGAGTGGTGTGGAGCATGGTGGAAATAGCATCCTCTGTGGACCGGTTAGGTCTATAAGCAAACTGGTATGGATCAAGGTCAGCACTGAGGCCTGCTTTTATACGTTCCATGACAAGCCTCTCGAAACATTTCATGACAACTGGGGTAAGGGCCACAGGGCGGTAATCGTTCATGCAGGCTGGGCGGGGTTTTTTGGGCACAGGTATGATGGTGGCGCTCTTCCAACAGGCAGGCACTCTGGCTTGTCTGAGAGAGATGTTGAAAATGTCTGTGAAAACATCTTTTAGCTGCTCTGCACAGTCTTTCAGCACCCGGCCTGGTAGATTGTCTGGTCCAGTAGCCTTTCGAGGGTTAATGCTGGAAAAAGCCCTCTTGACCTCAGTAGTGGACAACTGGGGTACCTGGTCTGTGGATGAGGATGGAAGTCTCTGCGCCTCTCTGTCATTTGTGGCCTCAAACCGGGTGTAAAAGGCATTAAGGTTATCAGGAAGGGATGGGTCTGTAGGGACTGCCTGTGGAGCGGGCTTATAGCCCGTTACTGTGCGGAACCCCTGCCACAGCCGGCGAGTGTCCTTGTTGTCATTAAATTGACTTGCGAGACTTTTCCCATAGAGTCCTTTTGCCTCTTTAATGCCTCTGTCCAGGTCGTTTCTTGCCTTCCTATAGGCAACTGGATCGCCAGATCGAAAGGCAGCATCCCTGGCCCTCAATAGTAGACGTGTCTTCCTGGTCAGCCATGGTTTTTGGCTGGCACGTACTTTTATCACCTTTGTTACAGTCACATCATCTATACATTTGGTTACATAACCTGTTACAGACTCTGTGTATTCCTGTAAATCTGTGACTCCATCACATGTCGCTGCCTCTTTAAAAACATCCCACAGTGTGCAGTCAAAACATCCCTGTAATGTTTCTGTAGCCCCCCTTGGCCATATTCTAATTTCTTTTGTGACTGGACGTTCCTGCTTCACCCTTGGTTTATAGGTGGGCGTCAGCATCACAGTCAGATGGTCAGATTTTCCAATTTTTGCTAGAGTGGTTGCTCTATATGCATTTTTTATGTTAGTGTACACCTTGTCTAAGGTGTTCTTCCCCCTTGTTGCACACTTAACATGCTGGTAAAACTTTGGTAGGACAGACTTCAAATTGGCCTGATTAAAATCTCCCCCCACCAAATAAAAAGCATCAGGATGGGCCAGTTGCAACTCACTGATTGCACTGTATAATGTACTCATCGCATCCTTTACATTTGCGCTGGGTGGCACATAAACAGCAACAATAAAAGCAGCGGTCAGTTCTCGTGGCATGTAAAAGGGGCGGCATTTTAAGATCATATATTCCACATTTTGATCGCAGAAAGATCCTATTTCAGTGACGTCACGACACCAGGCGTTGTTGGTGTACACAGCCACGCCTCCTCCCTTCACTTTCCCAGAAGAAGCAGCTGATCGATCCGCTCTGTAAAGTGTCAGTCCAGTTTGTTCAACAGCGGCGTCTGTGATTTTCTCCTTCAGAAACGTCTCTGTGAAAATGAAGACGCAACAGTCTCTCATTCCCCGATGAGACGTTCTCCACAGACTGATGTCATCCATTTTACCTTTCAGCGCTCGAACGTTGGCCAACACAACCGTCGGGATGGACGGTTTGGTAGGGTTAGCTCGTAGCCTCACATTGGCTCCTCCGCGTTTCCCCCGTTTCCTCTCTCTGTCACAACGCTTGCGGGTCCAGCTCATTGTGTCTGCAGACGGGACCATAGACTCGGCGCGGTACGCCTCACGCAGCAATCCAAGCGCACTTAGTTGCTCCTTTGGAACTATCAGTTGGTGGTTACCACACTGATTCCTAATATCCAATAAAAGCTGCCGACTATATCTAAACTTGGCTTTATTGTAAACTTCACCTGTCAAGCTGTCTAATACCCTATTTTGCACTGTTTGTCTGTCTCTGTGAGGAGTGGCCGCAGCAAGCGTCGGTCGTGCCGCCATGTTCAATTCCTGAAAATGATTTCCATGTAAATGACACAACTGTGGAAGCCATTCAAAACACCCAAAGGTTTGGTACGGAGTAGTGTTTTAATTGACTAATCAGTTGAGGTGAGTCAAAGTCTGAAAGAATGTCTGGAGTTTTGGTGAAATAACTTGCTCCTTCAGTGTTCAATGTGACTACAACTCCAGCAACAGACGATATATACTTGTTAAACTCTTACTTCTGAATTTGCGTTCTGAATTGGAAACCTGAAAAGCAACGATATTTAGATGGTTAACATTTCATCATCATTCTAGTGCTCTCGAGATTTGCGACACTATCTGCTTCCACTGGTCTCTGTTGCTCATTGCAACGGGTATGTGGGCTCGTACAAGCCTCAGGGAGATGAATTGAACGCCCCTGCCTTACATAGTTCCGGGTCACCCTTAGGCAAGGTGTAGCCACCCGTATGCCTCCCCCATCAGGGTTACGAGACTGCTGCCTTGTAGTGAGGCCGTGGAAGGTCAAAGGCTAAGGGACCTCCCCTGACAGAAAAGGGTGTCTGAAGAAATTTCACTCTCAGTACACAAATTGGCAGGCGACAAGTTAATATTTACTTTAACAGACACACACCCTTTCTGACTCCCACATTTAACTGACAGACGGACACACCCCCTTCCTAAATCCCAATTTAACCATGTTGGTTCTGATGACTGATATTGCCTTTTAATCCATGAGGAGACCGTGTTTATTTTCTTCCCTTTTTCACTTTATTCTTAATATCATATTTTAATAAATGAAAAAGGTTATTGGGGAAAAAAACATGCATGCATTAGAAGGACAATATCTGTCACTATCTAGGATTTTGGCAGAAATAACTAGCTCATTCACTGTGTTCGATGTGACTACAACATTAACAAGTGTGTATCGTCTGTCGGGTAGAAACTTCATAACTGCAGCTACAAACCTAGAGAAGTAATGGTTTTGGATATAAGTCAACTTGTACTGTAAGTTGCATTGTAGATTTTGTGGAATGGTAACCTGTGTGAACGGTGCCTCAGGCTTGCCTCAGGGTGCTTCAATGAAAAGGATGGCCGTTATGTTCACTGGACAGTGTGGGACTGGTGTAATTTCAGAAACAAGTTGGGGGGGGGTGTTCATAATCAGAATTGAAAGGTTGTGGGCAGAATTAAATGGGGTTGTGTCATACTACTACAATAATTTGTTCAGCTTCATGGAAGAAGGCATACTTTACTCCCTTTGTGAACTTCATTTATTTTGTTTATATTTCATTTACTTACCACGTGTTCAAAGATCAGTCCAAGAATTCAGAGACCAGTGGAATATAACCAACTACCCAAGGAAGTTGCAGTCCTTTGCATTTGTGGGACAGGGGTATGTTAAAAAATGGAAAGGGAGCCTGTTAAAATAAATGTTAACTATCTAAATATTATCACTCAGCTCTTTCCACTATGCGACTATGCAAAACACCTTTTGCCACAGTTTTCATTTACATGGGAGGTTCAAGTTGAGGTCTATCATCATCGATTCCGAAGTTGTCATCCATTTGAAATATGCTTTACTGCTGCTTTACTGCTGAGCTGAGTGCAAAAATGAAGACTGTCCATTTGATTTGTTTGCAAATCAGTCTCTTAAATGGCAAATCGCAATAGAGACTTTGTAATTAATTTCTTTCAAGGTTTATTAAGATGCATAGAGTGTACTACAGAGAATGATTCTAGCCGTGAGAGAAATGTCAGACTTTTAACCGACTACACCCAAGCCGTTGTTTTGATACTATCTGCTATTGAGGAAAATGGCCCAGAGGCGAGAGGGTATCAGCATTTCGGAGCATCTCTATAGATGTTTACATCAAATGTTACGTCAATGTTATGTACCGGCCTTCCTGGTCGCCCACGGTATAGCATCACATCTGCACAAGTCGAGCAGTGTCTGAGGCTGGGATTGAACTGGCAAGGTACTGCTAACTTTCTCGGTATTGGACGCCGGAATCTGTTTCGGCACAGACAACGCCTTGGTGTCCGACCTCTGTAGTACACGTAGCTGACCCATGATCAAATGTTACGTCAATTTTACTTAAGACTCATTTCTAAAATATGTTATAAAATAGTGAGATCTGTAGATCCACTATTTTCACTGTTTGGGGCCAAAAAGAGTGTTTATGATGATCGCCTATAACACCCAAGGTTTTGTCGCAGAGTAGGGGAAAGAGCTGAGCGAATATATTTAGAGTTTACATTTATTTTTACAGACATGCCCCTTTTCAACTCAATTTCACCATGTTAGTTCTGATGACTCATAATGCCCTTTAATTCATGAGGAGACCGTGTTTTTTTTCTTCCCTTTTTCAATTTATTCTTAATATGAAAATATTTTTTAATGAATGAAAAAGGTTGTTGGAAAAAAAACATGCATGCATTAAGGACAGTATCTGTCACAATCTAATGTGTTTTTTTTTTTTCTTGTTTTTTTTTTTATACATTGCAAAAAAATCTTTTGACATGGTGGATTATAGGCAGCAATTGTCCCTTTGGCCTTGTTTATATTTACACAAAGATGTTTTCATATTTCTTTGAATTACAGCACTGACCTCTGTTCTGATGCCGATTTATGGCATATTGCACATTAGTTGCCGAAAAGCCTGTTCTGAACATGAATGTCCAGGGTTAGTCCAGACAGATGCAACACTAAAGGTTTTACTGTAAATGCACTTTTAATGTATGAGAAGTCGTTTAAGCGTGTTTGTTTACATGTGTACAGGAAGTTTTATTGCGTTTTATATTTTTAACTTCTAAAATTGTTTTCTCACTCAACAGCAAACAAACCAATGTTCCATATACAGGGTATTGGCACTGTACTTTTCAAATGACAATAAAAAATAAATAAACTTGTGCCTTAACCTTTTGTTCTTGTAAATTCCTACTTGATCATACTAAAGCGGAGGTCTTCAAAAGGGGGTCTGTGGGGATACTGCAAAAAGTCCCAGAAATTGTTGGAGAATAAAACAACTTTTGATATTTTTTGGTATTATACATTTTTGATTTGTCTTGTATAAATATATAATAATATAATTATAATAATATAATCATGATTCTGTCTTTTTCTAATAGCTTGTAGATATGTTTATATGATATTTTGAGTTAGGTTCATACAAATGGTCTGGTTATTAATGGGCTATATATATATTTTTTTTTAAATATATATTTTTTTGGGGGGGTGACTTTTTATGCCTTTTATTGACAGACAGCAGAAGGACGGGGAAAGACGCAGCAAACCTGGTTCGGGCTCAGGAATCGAACCAGTGATCCGCCGCAGGCCACTCAAAGCCTATATATGCGCCTAGGCCCTGGCCTAGACCAATAGGCCATCTGTAGATTTCTCTGGTATTTCAATGGTTATATGATTGTCAGTTATCTATCTGATCCATCCAACATTGGTGTCTGTGGGTCAGTGGACACTGGACAGGTAATGGTGTGCGCCCCAGGTTCGCATCTCGCTTGAGCCTCTTCATTTTTCCGCCACCGCAGACAACTTCTTTTTTTGTGGCGATAAAGTTGAATTATTATCCACGACGGAGGCGTGCTGTCGTAATATCTAAACGTAAGAATATCCCAGAAAAGGCGCTATAATAGGGCAAACGTCATGTGAATGGTAGCCTCACAAGGACTTTTATTTTCTAGTAATACAGAATGGATTGTGAGAATTACCAGTGACAGTGGGTCGCTGCGTTAGGCGTTGGACTGGAGCCCCTTTTCCCCGCTAGTTCGCGTGATCGAATCTCACGCTTGGTAGCGATTTTACATGATACAATGATAGTTTTTTGGGTTATAATGCTACTTTTACTGAGGATAAAGTTAGGAATAACGATAAGTTTAGGTTTTAGTATAACATTTAGTATATAATTTGACACTGGCAATTTTATACATAAATATACAATATGTTGTAGGCCCACCCTACAAAGTAGGGTGGCCCTGTTCCATCTCCCCATCAGTTTGGGGGTCCCTGGCCTGAAAACGTTGAAGACCCCTGTACTACAGTGTCACTCAAATATCCAAAATGGCAGATATAAAAGCTCTATGAAATTGATCTGCTAGTTTTGCTATTTTGAATCTTGTTTTGGACATGAGGTTTCCAGTTCCACCCGATAGACTGATTGATTGAAGAATTTATTAGAAGTTTGAAATAGGAAAAAGTACAGTTTCATGACAGCACAAATCACTGGTACAAGGTCAACAAAAAGGAGATTCTAGAAAGCTTTCAGCTTATTTCCACAGGAACCACACTTTATGTATCTCATATAACATTGAAAGGCAGACGGATAGAACAAATCCGCACTAAATGCTATAATGTACATGCTGGCATGAAATAACCCACACTTCATATACTTTATGGCTGGGCATAAAGGACAGCTACAGTATCTCTTAATTACATATAAGGTGAATAACATGGTATGATGGCATAAGTACTTTTCATATAAACTATTTAAACAGCCAAAACAGATGAGCAGGTTTTGATCTATTAACTGAAAAGTAGTAACCCAAACTAAACATCTGTTTACTGTAAATGAATACTAACAGGCTGAAGTTTATGTAATAAGTCATATTTATTGACCTTATAGGACCACAAAATAACTTTTTGTTGGCCTGAGAAACACATCAACCAGTTTACAGAGAGGCCTGTCAGACAAAGTGAAGGTCTACAAATTATTCTTTCGTTTTTTCAAATTAAACGTCTTAATTGAATTTGACATGTATTTAGATACATTTTAAACAATGACACTTTGTAGAAGGTGGAGATATCTGGGAACAGATCAGTCAGATTATCTGCACAAACATTTTGCATGGAAAATACAGCATATTGTCAAAACAAATCTAATTAAGTAACAATTGATTTTATTTGGTTGAGTAGGCTACTTCATATCAGCAGGTTAAAACATGACAGTCAATTTCTCGACCTAAAATATGCTGTCTGTCTCCTTTGAACAAAATCTAAGAGGGCCAAAAATAAATCGATCCCATGATTTCCGTCATCTATCAATGGGTCAACAAAGTGTTGAATGGCTTCCACAGTTGTGTCATTTACATGGACATCATTTTCAGGAACTACAAGGTTATTATTTGTCTGTAGTTCAGGTAGAGGTCCATCATCATCGATTCCAAAGTTGTCATCCACTTGAAATATGCTTTGTACAGCTGTGTTAAATCCACTGTGACCTACAATACCCCTGTGCCACAACTGCAAAGGACTGCAACTTCCTTGGGTAGATAACCCATGGTTATTCCACTGGTCTCTGAATTCTTGGACTGATCTTTGAACACGTGGTAAGTAAATGAAATGTAAACAAAATAAATGAAGTTCACAAAGGGAGTCAAGAATGCCTTCTTCTTCCATGAAGCTGAACAGATTAATGTAGTAGTATGACACAACCCTATTTAATTCTGCCCACAACCTTTCAATTCTCTGATTATGAACACTACGGCCAGTGATGATGCTCCCTCTGTTCAGTCCTCTTCTGCGCAGCATGAATCTGGCTACCTCAATATTCTCCATACCATGATCACACCTGTGGTGGAATTCATGAGAAAATGAGGAGACAAGAAAATGTATTAGGTGGTGGTGGTCAAGTTTATGTAACATGATATCATGGACAGAAGTACAGTTAACACTCCGGACATTGGCAAAGTAGTTCTGCCATGAATAATGGTCAGACACTAACAAGTCAGTACTAGTGCGACATCTAGACTATTACAAGCTATACGGTATCAATGATCAGTATCATAAGGGCTAGATATTAATATAATCAATGAACACATGATCTACTCCATAATGTCACACATAATTGAAGACTTTATTAAAAGTTTACATAGGAAAAGGTACAGTTTCAAGATGGTACAGTTCACTGGTACAAGGTCAACTGAAAGGAGAACCTAGAAAAGCACTTGGCTTATTTACACAGGAAACCATTGAAGTAGGCTATCTCATATAACATTGAATGACAGACAGATAGAACACAGTAATATGCAGTAGATATCGTCAGGAAAAAAAGAATATATATAATAATTATCAACCATGAGAATCAATCAATCATGATAATAATCTCTAATCTACTACACACCTCACCCTGGATGGCAAGCCATAGTTCTGCACTCCTTGCTGGAAAAGGGATAATACACTGGAAGCTCTGTTGTTGTTGAGACATTCCAGATACACAATGGTGCGACTGTAGCCATCGATGCAGCCATGGTAGATCATTCTCCATCGCACTAGCTTATGATTACCATCAATGTGCCTGTCAAGGGGATGACAAATGAACAGAGCTCATGAATTAATTGTTTTTGTTGGTGAACATTGGAGCATTCCATTTCTCTCTCTCTCTATCTCTCTCTCCCCCCCCCCCCCCCCCCACACACACACACACACACACACACATAGCCTGACTGCTAGCGTCCATCTCAATCACACACTTCGAACCACCACCAGCAGGGGGTGGTGATGTGCAGGCTAACACACACACACACACACACACACACACACACACACACACACACACACACACACACACACACACACACACACACACACACACACAATTATTGGAAATACTATAGCTGATCTATAAGTTCACAAAGCATTGTGATGCAACATGGTGTGAGCTTGTACATCTGCTATTTCCACTATTTTTCAAAATTGTTGGAAATCTATTAACCTTTTTCAACATGGAAACGATCATGACAGTAATGCAAAAATAATTGTGATAATCTCAAATAAAAGCAACTATGTAGGCTATTGTGAGATCAGCTATTTTCACAATTTCTGCCTTTTGACAATGTGTTTATTTTTATTTCATTTTAGAGGTATTAAAGGAGTCTTACAAATCCTTAAATTGTGTCACTTTTGAAATGTGCAGATACCCACTATGGTTGGGACCCAAAAGAGAGATAAGAATTGCCTGGGACCCTAACAAGTGAAAACAGCAGATCTACAAGCTCGTAGATGGGCTATTTCACTACTTCTGTATGTGTTTTCGAATTCATATGTGTTTTCTAATTCATGGCATGTCTTCAATTTTTCATTTATTTATTCAGGAGATTACTTAGACCTACTACTTACTTAATAAAATGTGTCCGCGACCCACAAATGGGTCCCGACCCAGATGTTGGGAAACAGTAGGTTTCCCGATAGTTTGTTTACTGTTGAGTGAGAAAACTAATCCCGACCCACAGGTTGAGAACCACTGTACCTAAATTGACACAAAAAAAAGCCCTGAAAGATGACTGTATTGGATCCACCTCAACCTGGTGTGGAGAGGTTTAGCCAATTTGCCACGTACGCCTACACAAACGGATTTCAAAAAGAATGTGCTTACTGAAGGCTCGCGGGTGTCACCATATCGTACGCTTAAGCAGAGTTATCCGAATATTCCGTATTGTTTTATAAAAAGCATTTGAAACCGATCGGCGGTCAATTTTCTCGGATTTCAACTCCACGACCCCATCGGTTGAGAGATGTACTGCACTCTGATACATTACAACTTCTTTTAAGAAAAAGGCCGCCGGTCGAATTAAAATACTTATTATTAAACTACACGGCAGATACAGGTAATTATGCTTAAGCGTAACATATTGTGACACCCGTGGCCCCTCAGTAAGCACCATATTTTTTTAATCCGAACGTTTGTGTAGACATACGTGGCAAATTGTCTAAACTGCTCAACATCAGGATGGGGTGGTTCAGAGCTACATACAAAGCAACTTACCATAACTGATTTGGAGTTTGCACATTGTATATTCTCCGGCGAATTGCTTGACGTTGTCTTAATGATCGGTTGATAGGGTCAATCTCCCGGAGGATTTGACGTACCCTCCAGCGCTGAACACGTAATTCCCTTGACCTCAAACTTCCAAAAATGTATCGTTCACCAGCATTCGGGGTATTTTGCAATATTTCTCTGATAACTGACATTAGTTGGTCATTGGTCAGCGACGTGTACTCCAGAGGTCGAACACCAAGGCGTTGTCTGTGCCGAAACAGAGTCCGGCGTCCAATACCGAGAAAGTTAGCGGTACCTTGCCAGTTCAATCCCAGCCTCAGACACTGCTCGACTTGTGCAGAAGTGATGTTATACCGTGGGCGACCAGGAAGGCCGGTACTGCATGTTGGCGGCACCAAGGAGCAACTGGGTTCCTCCTGGTCTTCGGCATCATAAAATTGACGTAACATTTCATGTAAACATCTATAGAGATGCTCCAAAATGCTAATACTCTCTCTCGCCTCAGGGCCATTTTCCTCAATAGCAAATAGTATCGAACCAACGGCTTGGGTGTAGTCGGTTAAAAGTCTGAAATTTCTCTCACGGCTAGAATCATTCTCTGTAGTACACTCTATGCATCTTAATAAACCTTGAAAGAAATGAATTACAAAGTCTCTATTGCCATTTAAGAGATTGACTTGCGAACAAATCAAAACAAAACAAATCAAATGGACTGTCTTCATTTTTGCATTCTGCTGCTGCTTTCATCAGTCGTGCACTCCGCCCAGAAGGCCTGTTGCTTTTCCAAAAAGCTTTTAATTTGAAATCTAACTATAGGGTCCTTCCGGATATATCAAGTGCCTTCCTGTTATATACATACTCAGGCACAGACACATACATACTTTTGCACACACACATATATACATACTTTTGCACACACACATACATACTTTTGCACACACATATATACATACTTTTGCACACATACATACATACTTTTGCGCACATTTAAACAAACTCAACATGCACATATATACATTTTCAACACTGTATATATGCACAAGTAAAGTATGTATGTATGTGCGAGTGAAGTATGTATGTATGTGCGAGTGAAGTATGTAGGTATGTGCGAGTGAAGTATGTATGTATGTGCGAGTGAAGTATGTATGTATGTGCGAGTGAAGTATGTATGTATGTGCGAGTGAAGTATGTAGGTATGTGCGAGTGAAGTATGTAGGTATGTGCGAGTGAAGTATGTATGTATGTGCGAGTGAAGTATGTATGTATGTGCGAGTGAAGTATGTATGTATGTGCGAGTGAAGTATGTATGTATGTGGGTCAGTGACGTGACGCCCCAAAAAATTTGTTTTTAAAAAAACTTTAAATTGCAGGCATAAAAGTTATTTACTTTTGTTCTACTCACTCTCAACCTTATGGAAATACATTTTGTTTTTAGATATTTTATTGGAATCAGACTTTATTCAGCAGTTTGTTGTACTTGTGCCTAAAATCGTCATATGGTGTGACATGACAATAATTGTTCATAAAATGAAAATGGAGTACATCTTTCTTAACTCATTGAGTGCCAATCCCGAACTAGTTCGGCTTTATTAGCGTATCGCAGAGTGCCGATCCCGAACTAGTTCGGCTTTAAAAAAAAAAAAAAAATTGAAAAAAAAATTTTTGAATATTTTTTTTTTTTTTTTTGGACCCCATCAAATCTAGTGAACATGATTTCAATCGCGATTTTGCATGTTCCACCCCCATACAACCCCATCTAACATACAGGGCAGCCATGTTTGTTTACATAACATGTAAAACATAATGGCGATTATCTCAAGAATGCCTGAACGGATTTCCAATCGGATTTTTTTGTTTGAAAGCTGTGAACAAACTGCACAAATCCACTCCAATGCAATCCAGGATTGCATTGGATTTTTTAGAGCTCATTCTTCTCTGTTTTTTTTCCCATGCATGAGGTGTGCAAGGTTTAATCATGGCTAAGTTGACGAAAATAAGGCTTCTAAAATGCTTGGTAGCCAATAGCTAACTTCAAGCTAACTTCATCCTCTTCCTGTACATGCACAAAGGAAAGTGTTCAGGCAAGTCATGGCTGCAGGGCTTCTGCATATACCAGCATATCTCTATGGGATTTTCTATGGCCACTGGGCGCCCTCTAGTGGTGACTAGGGTGGCACTCAAAGAGTTAAGTTACTCACTTTATCAAAGTCCTTTATCATAACTAACCAGTGATCCACTATAGTTTTTTGAAAATTAATTATATCTGTATATTTTTTTCATAATCGACACTCTGTGTGAGGCCCATGTTCATGATCTTACAACATATTTTAAATGTATTCTGTCAAAACTTTCTCTAAAATTACACAAATATTTGTGACTCTTCCTGATAATATTCTCTATGTAATCCATAAACATTTTTTTGGTTTAATCATTAATAAAGGTATGATTTCTCACTATTTGGAATGTCACACCAAATGATTTAGTGTCACACTGTATGATCATATCTTCATGTGTCAAAGCAAACTGTGTTTTAACCTACCTATTAGTGAGTACTGAACTTTACTGATTGATTAAACAATTACCCAGGATAACATGGCCTTAATATTTCTGAACAGGATATTATTGTAGGGCTTTAACATGGGATAAGAAAGAATTGTAGTAGTAGATGGATGATGAGGATGTGCACAGGAATGCTACGCACACCTAAGTCTTCTGCCGGCCCACGGCAGAAGGATCCTAAAGGGACAATAAGGCACATAGCCACACTTGGAGCCAAGGCATTGAAGGCAACATTTTATTAACACCAATTAGTGGAAACAGAACTCAGCATTCAGGTAAATTGCTTTTTTCCGAAGTCTCCTGAACTTGAACACAGCATTTTGTGTTGAACAAATGTAATTAGGAATCATGACATTACACCACATCTCCACTAGCTAAAGAGTGCTGGGTTGCGCAACTCTGAAAATAGCTGATCTACAAGCTCTCGCAGCACAACGTGTTGAGAGCTTGTAGATCAGCTATTTTCGCTAGTTTTGTCTCGGGTCCTACCTTAACACTGTCCACTGTCCAGTCCAGTGAGTGAAAGTACAAAAGTATTAGATCAGATTAGATTATACATTTAGACTGTATTGTACATCAGCCAGTCGTATTTGGTGAGGGTAGCAAACCGGCTGCCTTGTTGCGGTTCTGCTATGCCACAGACAACCTCCTGCTCTTCGTAGAAAATGCAGTCTTGCCCCTTTGGCTCATCTCTCCTTGCTGGGTCATTGTTTAGTTTCTCCCTGTACTTTCTCGTTCTCTCAGCACTTGTCATTTTCCAGCTGACAAAAGAAAATGGAATGTATAGTTTAAGACAAAGAGAAAATATTGTTTAGATTGAAACAATATGTTAAGGTTTCTGTGAAGGGGTTTCTGCTCTGTCTGATGAATTTGAAGTATCACTGAATGAAGCTAAATTACATTTTATGAAAAAATGTTTAAAACAAATGTTTAAATGTACAAAAGAAACATGGAACTTTGTTATTTGTTGTTATATCTGTAGTTAAATACAGTATAAATCATATGGTGTGACAGTCAAGTCATATGGTGTGACAAGCAGACATGTCACACCATATGATTAAGTGTCACACCATATTACTGTTTTCTCCATTTAGGTTTACCTTGAGGCTACTATGTACACATTAGCATGCTAACAGCATGCTAGCTATAACAAAGCAGCCTAGATCTACATGGAAATATGACCAAAACTTCAAATAACTTAAGCTTTTTTTAAAGAAAAGGTGTCACACCAAAAGACATCCAGAATGGTGAGTTTGTCAACGTTTCAACAAGATGGCATTTCATGAAAATGTTAAAATCATAACTCACCTCAGACACCTGTCTTGCAGTTGTGCTGGGAGTGCTGAATAGCCTTACAGAAGAAGGACCTCTCTAGCCAATAGGTGTCCAAATAATTGCCTGTTTAATTTTTCCAAACTAGTGTCACACCAAATGATTTTGGGTTGGGGGACAAAATGTTTTTGATCAGAAATGACTGAAAACATTATGCTTTGACTTTGAAAAGATATAGGCTCAAAATAGACATTTTTTTTTAGCCTAAATTCATTTTCAAATGATTTTTAGCAATTCTTTTTCTTAGTTTTATTCAAGTTCCCACTTTGAGAAACAAGGTCAGGACAGTCACACCATATGAGTTTTGCCATGTTTGGTTGAAGATTCTGAAGAAATGAGGAATGAAATGTTTTAATCTTGAGTAAGTTCACATAAAGCTTAATGTCCTGCACAATATTCAGAAGGTTTTTGACAAATATATTTTTTATTTATACATGTTTGACACCGAGGACAGCGAAAACGTTACGTCACGTCACCCACCCATGTGCGAGTGAAGTATGTAGGTATGTGCGAGTGAAGTATGTATGTATGTGCGAGTGAAGTATGTATGTATGTGCGAGTGAAGTACCGATATGTATGTATGTGCAAGTGAAGTATGTATGTACGTGCAAGTGAAGTATGTATGTATGTGCAAGTGAAAGACCATTATGTATGTATGTGCAAGTGAAGTATACATGTATGTGTGAGTTGACTATGCTATATTGGCCTAAAGGGCTTCTCATAGTGTGTAGTGTGGTGTTGTGTGTGTAACAGACATACCTACAGTGTGTAGTCTGGTGTTGTGTGTGTGTGTGTGTGTAACAGACATACCTGCAGTGTTTAGTGTGGTGTTGTGTGTGTAACAGACATACCTACAGTGTGTAGTATGGTGTTGTGTGTGTAACAGACATACCTGCAGTGTGTAGTTGTATGTTGTGTAGTGTCTCCATCTCTCTCTGGAAGAGGTTGCACATGACCTCTGCGGCCGCACGGAGGCGCTCCAACACAAACACTCTGACATCGAGCTTCACACGACAAACATCAACACTTTGTTGCTTTTCCAAAACACACAATATCTCCTCTCCCACCGACGTCATGTGTTCATTTATCTTCAGCCATACAGACTCCATTTGAAGCGTTTTAACTCCTTTTAATATGAGAAGGTTTTCACCACGCACTGTGTCCCAACCACCATGAAACACCAACACTGAGTGAGACGCCGCCGAGCGAGCTACAGCGAGCCCGTCCCAGTTATGTCCTGATAGGGACAGAATAGTACATCTTCGTCCCCCCAACTTTCAACACCTCCGCGCGGTCTAAGTGAACACAGCGGAGCTCCTTGCCCCCCGGCAACCACCGTTATGCTTAGGTTCGTTGGTAAACGCCAGGTCGCGTCCCAAAACCACCACGAAACACCAACAGTTCCTTTGTTGTGGAAACGCCACGCCAGAAACATTCTACTTCCGGAGGATCCGGCTTCCGGATCAACGTGTTCACCGAATGCGCAACAAAGGATCCAGGCACTGTTGCTTTAATGCCTTTCGCCCCCTGGTGGAGGGTATGTGTAACTGTCACTGAATGACAGCCAGACGCACAGATACAACAGCAGTGACAACACAGAAATGTGTGTGGGGAGGATAGGCTATCTTCTACATTGCGGAGTACATGGGGTAAAACAAATTTAATTTTTAAAAACTTAATTTTTGTATTTAAATATATCTTAACCTATTTTAACCCACGTATCTCCCAGACTTCCTCCCCAGTCAGTCAGAGTTCAGAGTGTGATGTGGGATTATGTGCAGGATGTAAATTGCATACGGGAGCAACACACAACATTAATCGATGGAATACTTCATTAACAGTAAAAACAGGTAGCCTACAGAGTTACAGATTTAAGCCCTTTGCACACAGGCGCGTTTAACCGCACGGATAAAACGGACAATATAATTTTTTGAAAAGAAAACAATGATTCTCTACGACCTCATGCACACCGGCTCCGAATTAGCCGTGCGACGAGTGGCTGCCGCTGTGCGTTTTTTTCTCGATCGAATCCAGTTCGATTCGTGCGTCTTGTCGCATGCGGTAAAAAACTCATCACTCCTTTTATGACTCCTTTTTGGATCCGCAGCGCCGATTCCGCACAGCCTTGCACACCAAATCCAATGCGTTTTATTCATGCCGCAAACGGAAAAAAAAACGCAACTGTCCTGTGTGCAAAGGGCTTTATACAAAAGAATGCTAAAAGGATGACCCAAAAAAAGCCCAAGGCTTATTTCCATTGAGGTCCTTTGTATTCAATCCATCAAGACATTTAATGACAAAGAATAACATGCAATAATATTCACAATATCATTATATACGAGTAGCCTAGTAATAAACTAAAAAGTACAGTAAGCAGATAACAGGGGCCAGTTAAGAATTGCCCTCTATATAGTTGCTCGTTCAATTGCAATTCAATTCAAATAGCTTTATTGGCATGACACTTACAATATTGCGAAAGCATCAAGTACAGTAAACTGAAAAATACTAACAGCAGAAAACAATATCTAACATGCAAATAAAACATTCTAAACAATATGCTAATATCATAATGCTCCAAATGTAGTTTTGAACTGTGTGTGTTTGTGTGTGTGTGTGTGTGTGTGTGTGTGTGTGTGTGTGTGTGTGTGTGTGTGTGTGTGTGTGTGTGTGTGTGTGTGTGTGTGTCTCAAGATAATAGTCACATTGAGTGTTGTTTGTTTAAGTGTCCCTCAGTTTGTGACATGCAGTCACATATCGTGCAGCTCAGTGTGCTGCAGGTCTCTCTCCAAATATTCATTCAACCTTTATTTAATTTCTCGAAAAGATCAATTGAGGGAGATCCTCATTTACAATGATGCCGAGATTACAAACAGAATTAATACAGAAAGAAAACAGTGTTGACAACAATCAGTTAAAACAATTACAAACTTGTAATGCACGGTTAATTAGTAAACTCCTGAAATGACCAACAGATGCTAGGGTACTCATCTTAAAATCTTGTTGCAAGAGATTCCAAGAATCAGGTGCACTAACGCTAAAGGCAGTCTTTCCCAGTTCTGAATTAGCAAAGGGGACCTTAAGGACCAGCCAATCGCTGGAGCGAGTTTGAATGTAACTAGGTTTCTCACGTAGCATGGAAGAGATGTATTGGTGGCAGTTTTCCAACCAGGCCTTTATAAATGAAGAGATGCCAATGATAGTTGCGCCTCTCCGACAAAGAACCCCAGCCCACCATACCATACAGGTCGCAATGATGAGTGCTGAAATTTGCACCAGTAATAAACCTCAAAGCTGAATGGTAAATTGTGTCTAGAGGCTTGAGTATGGAGGCACCTGCATGACGATATATTATGTCTCCATAATCCAACACGGATAAAAATGTAGCTTCGATGATCCTCTTTCTACAAAACATGGGGAAACTAGTTTTATTTCTATAGAGGCAGCCGATCTTTTGGCGGAGTTTTAAAACAAGATTATCTATATGGTGTTTAAAATTTAGTTTGTCGTCTAGCCATATGCCATGTGGTGGTGATACAGAGGTTGGAGAGGTCTATGTTTGGGGTGTTTGAGAAGATCATAAGTTTAGTTTTTTTGTCATTAAGTGTTACTTTAAGGCTATTAAAGGAGTGTTGTATTGTGTTGAAGGATCGTTGGAGTTTCTCTATGGCCAGTGTGGTGGAGTCAGCGGTACAGTAAAGAATTGTGTCGTCGGCATAAAGATGGATTTGACAGTCACATATTGAGGAAACTATTTCATTGATATAAATGGTGAATAGGACAGGGCCAAGAATGGATCCTTGTGGTACACCGGCTTTAACCGGAAGGAAACCAGACTGCCCATCTCCCATCTTCACACATTGGCGCCTGCCATGCAGATAGTTTCTGAACCAGCTGCAGGCATCTTCATCAAAACCTGAGATGAATAGTCTTTCTAGAAGTAAAGAGTGATCTACGGTGTCAAATGCTTTGGCAAGGTCAATAAAAATGGCTGCTGCATGTTTGCTTTTTCCTACTGCTGTGATTAGGTGGTCAAGAACTAAAGTGACAGCTGAGGTGGTGCTATGATTAGCTCTAAAACCAGATTGATGAGGACTTAAAATAGACTGCTGTGTAAGGAATGGTTTTAACTGATTATTTACTAAGGATTCCAGAATCTTTGAGAGACAGGGCAGTTTTGAGATTGGCCCATAATTGTTGGGATCAGTACTGTCACCACCTTTATGTAGTGGGACTACCTGCGCCGATTTCCAGACACTGGGCACTAATCCAGATAAAATAGATGCATTCAAAATAGAAGCAATGTGCTCCACAATAAAAGGCGCAGACATTTTTAAAAAGAAGGTGTCTAAATTATCCTCACCAACAGAGGATCTGGTGTCTATGGCCTGTTAGTAGAGCCTCACACTTTTTGTTCTAGAGGCAAATAGGACTTCTTATGTCGTCCTTTCTTTGTTTGACTGTTTTGACAAGGAATTCCACATTTGTGTGGCATAGCAGTAGAACAAATTTAAACCTAATCTGCCATGGGTTGAACCAGATTGGTGGAGCTCTCTCTGGTGCTGTGCTTAATATCTTTAACACTATTGAAGTAGTTTGACACGTTCAGTTGCTCTACCTAGTTGCTACCTATATACCTAACGCGTTGCTTAACGCCACGTTGCGAGCTTGTAGATCAGCTATTTCCACTATGACATTTCTTAGATTAGTTTGTTTTATGTTTTTAAAATGTATAAAAATGCAGGAAGAGAAAATGGGCACACACCCGGCACACAAATGGGTCCAAACCCACTGTTTGGGAAACAGTCCTCTACCCCGAGTCATCCCAGTGATCCCAGCCTAGCATAATGAGCAGGGGTTCAGAGAGTTCTAGGTGTGACAACAAGCCTGACCAGTTTGTTTTGGGACGTCTTATTTCTCTTTTTATCCCTGACACAAAATATTTTCAGATGTGTATCTTCGTGGCCAAATATATTTCAATCGAAAGAAGCGTATTGGACTCCTCGTGCATTAAAGGAAGTACAAGCTCAGTCTGTTGTTCTTCCCAGGTTGGCAGAGGGAGAGTAGCTCCCAGTATTACAGCTTATAGGCATTGGCATTGATTGGAAAAATGTTGGTTCTTATTCTGTGGGTCGGGACAGTGACGTGACAATTTAAGGACTTTTATGACCTTTGTAATACAAAAGAAGGAAAACAGAGGGGAAAAAGGCTGTTACTGTATGAAAAGTAGTCAACAAACTATGAACTATGTGTGATGTGTGACATGATTCAAAGCAACCATAGTAAATTATTTTAATATCGAAGAAAAGGTTATTTGGATTATTCTGTATGCATACTATGCACTGAAGTTATTATGGGTAGGCTAGTACGGTTCAGTAGTTATTTTGGGTAGGCCTGTATTGTTTGCCGTAGTTATTATGGGTAGGCCTAAGTACACAACTTCCACAGTTAGAGGTGAACCACACATTTGATTGAACATTTCTGTTATGATATATAACAAATAAAATACCTGTAGCAGTGAAACACCTTTGATTAAGCTTTATTAGCAGTTCACTGAGGAAAAAAAGCACAGGAAAGTTCAGTTCAATAAAAGGTGAAAATAGGATTTTAACCCAACAAAGCACTGCTTGCTTCCATTGGGGTCCTTTGTACTCAATTCATTAAAACATTAGATGACAATACAATGCCAAACACCATATACCAGTCAGATATCAGACAGAAACCAAACATATGTACAGCAAACAAATCAGAAATGATAATAAAAAAGAAAATGTACAAAACGGTCAGAAATCAGATACAAGATAATGACAGTCATCAGAGTAATGGTTTATGGTTTAGCTGTTTTTCCAGAGCTTAGAAGAGAACCAAATGCAGTGAGTGAGTGGGTGCGTTCCCTTCCTCCCTCTAATGTCCTGAAATGTCTGGAGTCGGGAGGCTCCCGCTCTCTTAATTTTCAACAAATCTCTATGATTCAGATTTTACTATAATTGGCAGACATGAGTTTCAATTCCTTGTGTCAATTGTGTTTACCATTGAGATACAATGAATATAACACCTAAGTGCAGCTGAAGAGTTAATGTTTCACACTGCGCGGCAGCACTAATTAATAGTTTGTGATTGTCATGACATTCTCTAGAATCAGTAACATGTGGGTGATAGCCCAATTACACATGGTTTTATTCAAATACAATCAAAGGCTACAGCTTATAAAGAAAGCATTGGAATTGCAACCATATATGACAGGGGTGTTCAAAGAGTGGCCCGGGGGCCAAATGCGGCCTGATGACAAATGTTATACGGCACGTGACTTCATTCCTAAAATGTACTATAAACGGCCCTCCAGCACCATCAAACAAGAATATTTTATAGTATAATTTGTCAGGTTTCCTTCCTGTTGTCTCATTCTGAAGGGGTAGAAAAGCTATTTTATTGTATTATTTACCTTGCATGTCTGGTAACATTTGGTATTGTGAGTTATTTGTGTTTTGTTCAGAGCACACACCTGACAAAAGACCATTGATATTACATATTGATGATGATAAATACAATATTGTAATTGACAGGGTTTCCTGCAGCACTTTACAGGCCAGGCGCCCCGCCCGGCCTGAAAACCCCCCCGCCCCCCCAAGGGTATTAAAAAAAAAAAAAAAAAAAAAAAAAATTTTTTCAAATTTTTTTTTTTTTCTCAAAAAAACTTTTTGGACCTCCAACAATGTACTAGGCATGATCGCGAAATTGCATGTTTAACCCCCATACCAACCCCATCTTTCAAACATGGCAGCCATGTTTGTTTACATTTGAAGAAAACATAAGGGCTGGTATCTCCTGAATGCAGGAAATACTCAAGTAAAGTGCAAATACCTGAAAATCTCCTTTGTACAGTATAAGTACGTACAGACTTCTATTTATATGGCACGAGTGCTGGTTGATTAACCTGGGGGAAAAAAACAAGTTACACTGTCCTGTGAAAAACGTAGTTATTCAATGTTGAATAAATGTGAATGATAGCATGTAGTTGTGTTTTCCGTCATCATGGGCACATTCATGTGTTTTTATAGGGCAAAAATAAGAATTAATATAAAAAATTAAGTGAATTAATTCGCGCGTGCGCCATGACATCCCCCCCTGGTCAAGACTTTTTCCTGCAGGAAACCCTGAATTGTGATGCATTTTGTGACTTTGTTATGGTCTGACTGAAAGGGGATTTTGTCAGGAGATATAGTCGGCCCTTGGATGTTTTAATATTTTCTAATGTGGCCCTCTTTGAAAAAGGTTTGGACATATGATTATGGCCATGCTAGCCCCATATAGAACCTCACCCATCGCTGCATACTGTTGTGCTCCGAGACGAGGTCCTATAAAGGTTTCCCCATGGGGGGGTCGAACGCCTCCAACGTTGAGGTAGAAAACACTCTTCCCGAAATGTCTGTTCGAATGCAGCGACGGTTGGGGCTACGTTCGACCAGAGGAGGTGCTAATGCTGCCATTCCGGCTGCAACTTCCATGCTTGTAAACATTACCGGCTGACAAAACTAGCGATTTTAAGGGGTTGTTTCGTGCCCTGGTTCATGTTTTATGGACCCTGGTTAGGTTATCACAGTCTGGGAGCTCGGAACTACCTTTACTTTGTGGATACAATTTCGGGAAGAGTGTTTTCTACCTCAACGTTGGAGGCGTTCGACCCCCCCACGGGGAAACCTTTATAGGACCTCGTCTCGGAGCACAACAGTATGCAGCGACGGGTGAGGTTCTATATGAGGCTATGGCCATGCATGCACTTGGACATTTGTCCTTTCAATATGATGTTTCTTACTCTTTTGGTCTCAACACTTAACGCATGTCTTGCACTGATCTTAAAGGGAATGGCAGCTGATACTCTGATTGGTTTGATTAAAGTAACACCCAAACACACCCATGTCTAGTTCAGGGCCGCAACGCTTTGATGCAGTGTGCAGAAACGCATAATAGCAAAATGGCATTGGGCACACCTAAACAAGTAAGCCTGTATGTAGCCTGGGTGCCAGCCTGCTACACTACGTTTTGTGGATCTATTTTATCACTTCGCCTCTCAGTCTGACCATGATTCAGTTGACTTGTATTTCTGAACATCAGCCAGCCAATAGTCCAATACACACTGATGTATTTTCCCCACTACCACCACAGACCAATAAGAAGTCACGTTTGGATTCCGCTCGCATTCCATGTCACACCTCCCTTTGGAGAGAGGAAGCTGTCCAGACTGAGAAGTGAAGTGACAAAACAAATCCATGGAGCGTACCACAAACTGCACAAGTAAAGGAGTTTTAACCTGTATGAGTCCTCAAGTGTAATTTTAACGTATTACTTTGACTAAAAGCTTTACCACAAACTGTACAGGTAAAAGGTTTTTCCCCCGTATGAGTCCTCATGTGTACTTTTAAATCACCACTATGACCACAGCGTTTACCACAAACTGTACAAGTAAAGGGTTTTTCCCCTGTATGAGTTCTCATGTGTGCTTTTAAATTACCACTTTGACCACAGCCTTTACCACAAACTGTACAAGTAAAAGGTTTTTCCCCTGTATGAGTCCTCATGTGTACTTTTAAATCACTACTTGTAGGACAGCCTTTACCACAAACTGTACAAGTAAAGGGTTTCTCCCCTGTATGAGTCCTCATGTGTACTTTTAAATCACTACTTGTAGGACAGCCTTTACCACAAACTGTACAATTAAAGGGTTTTTCCCCTGTATGAGTCCTCATGTGTGCTTTTAACTCACTACTGGTACCACAGCCTTTACCACAAACTGTACAAGTAAAGGGTTTTTCCCCTGTATGAGTTATCATGTGTGCTTTTAAATCACCACTGTGAACACAGCCTTTTCCACAAACTGTACAAGTAAAGGGCCTTTCCCCTGTATGAGTCCTCATGTGTACTTTTAACTCATCACTTCGACCACAGCCTTTACCACAAACTGTACAAGTAAAGGGCTTTTTCCCTGTATGAACAACTCTGTGCCTCTTCAGACTTGTCATGTGATTAAACATTTTGCCACACTCTGTACAACTAAAACCTTTCTTCCCTGTGTGGCTCTGTGTGGAGTGAGTTTGTTTTGACGATGCCATGTCCAAAGACAGCTTGTTGCTTGCAAACAATGTTTGTCCTTCCACATTTTGTGTCTTGTGTGAATCCAGTGTTTTTACAACTGACTGACCTTCCCTGGTCTCCTCTGGCTCATCACGGTCTTCAGTGACATCAGATTGAGAACAGTGTGGAGAGAGGAGCTGGTCACCACTAGTTGGTTGTGATGTTCCACAGTCCTCTACATCAGTTTGTGTTTTCATGTGTTCAGTTGAGGTGCTAGCTACAGCCTCTGTCTCTCTGTTTTCATCATCACCTTCACTTTTCATTGCTAGTAATGTCAACGTTGATCCATCAGCCTCCTCTTGTAGTAGCTCCTCCTGTTCCTCTTTAATCTGTGGAGGTTGTGGTTCCTCTTGGTCCAGCTCCTCTTTACACACAGGGAGGGGCAGGACAGCTATGGGGGGATAAAATGAGAGAGAAAAAAACATTAAAGGTCTGAACTCTACATTATTTGGTGCACATTTCCTGTGTTTTATACTTCAGCTCTAAATACATTTTACATTTCCAAACACAAGTCTATTTTCATTCATGAAAAAATAAAGGCATTTGGTTCAAACATTCTAATTTACCAACACATGCTTTGAACATGTGCTCTTTGTAACTAATTAACTTCACGAAAAAGAGGGAGAGAGAGAGCATGAAACATACTGATGTCCAGGTTGTTTTCAGGTTCCTGTTTAAAAGAAACACTCCAACTCATCTTCACCTTCAGGCTGGACTCTGCACACTGGTCTGCAATGAAGGAGGAACATAATAAGGATAAGGATTTCAATAATAAGGCATGAATAAGGACTTACCACAGTGCTCTACGATGTATTAATGCCACTGGCTTTCACACCCATCCTTTCATATTTACTGTATATGAATAAGTGGGTTGGCCATCTGTCGCAGTTCTTAGAGAGCAACATTGTATTTTATTTATTTATAAAGACCTTGGTGAGCCAGAGGTAAGCTTCCTTTGTATGTTAACCCTGTAAGACCGAATTCATTTCTACTTGATTTATGATTTATAGCCATAAATCATAAATCATGCTCTAATTTACATTTGGGGGATATCTTTCACAATAATAACATATGTATATGTTCTAGACATTCTAATGATCACCAAATAAATGATGAGAGCGCTTCGCTGTTTCTACATCTTCTACATCATCTTTTCGACACCCAACTCTAACCCTTACCCTAACCTCCGTGGGGTGAGTCGCTAACCCTCCGGTCGAAATGATGGTTGTTCGAAAGAGCGAGATTTTACCATAAATGATTACAGGCATTTTACTTAAAGCGGCAGTGGGCCTTGTAGAATGTATATAGCGCCTTTATGAGGGCTTGTGGCTTAGCTTTTTTGAAAAACTCGAATTGGATTTTAGAGGGAAACTGACAGCTCTAATGCCAATCTGGTGAAAGGGATTTTAGAGGGAAACTGACAGCTCTGATGCCAATCTGGTGAAATGCTAACCTGCTGAAGCTGGTGAATGTTCGTTGTACTGTGAATGTGCTTGTATGTGTACTGTACTTTGTAAATGAGTTGATCGTTGACAAATGAAACTGTGCCTGTACCTGTACTGTATTGTTACAATGACAAATAAACTCTAATCTAATCTAATCTAATCTAAACCTGGTTTTGCACCAAATATGGCAACCTTGTCAAGCAAGGTAGTATAAATAAAGGTTGAGGTGATGTCACTTCCTAGATTGCCACTCCCTCCAAACCCACTGTGTTTGGAAGCCGCATGGTGGATGTTGCCTTCCTGCTGTGTACTCTTCTGTGCTTATCTATACCATAGACCGTAAAAATATATGGACAAAGCAAAGCCATTGATTTCTATGCAGCACAAATGACGCATTTTGGGTCCTTGGCATGGGTGTCGCCATCATAGATTTTAAAGGCACCAGAGGATGCTATTGGCTGCCAACGGTCACGTGCAACCGCAGAGATACATGGGAGATTGTGGTCGGAGCGTCCCGAAATAAAGCACACGAAGAAGAACACAGCTGGCTGGTATCAGTTTAGTTGGCCACGCCCCCCGCAACTTTATCATCAATTTTAACATAAATGGGACCTTATTTTCACAAAACGCATATCATGGTGATATTATGAAAGTATTTATGAAAATGTTGATTAAGGTTAAAAGGGGGAAATGAATGGGGTCCAATGGAGAACAATTATTTTTGCGATCGGCCGGGGGGGGGGGGGACTAGCAGCCAATCATCAAGTTTTAGTTCCGTATTGGAATCATTTTAAATCGGCGGAACTATGCCCCTGATCTATACCTACTCAGTGGTGAGTTAATATCAAATGGTTTATTGTCAATTAGCGGGGCAGTTAAGGAGAACAATACTTCAGTTCTGGAAAGAAGCACCAAAATTTGACAGAGTGTACCTCTTGGGTCATTCTTTAGAAAAATCACATTAGACACTTAATTTTCAAAATGGCCGCCAGTTTTAAAGATGGCCGCCTTTCGGATGTTTTACAGTACGCCAGCCAGTTAATATCGAATTTTCATAATATTAGAGTTGTTTTGTAGGTTTTAAAACATCCTGAGTTCATTCATTACACTTTTAAAGCAGCCAGAATAACCTTTCTGACTTTTGGTCGGGGTCTTTCTTCACCTGGGACCCCCCAGACAGACCCCTGAGCCTATTTCAGTAATCACTCTGCTCCTGCTCCAGAACAATGTTAAATTAGATCTGAAACATGCTCTGAAATAAAAAATGACTTGTAGCAAATAACAGAGGTCTTCCACGGATGGTCCGGGACCCCTGGGGGGGTCCTCAGAGCTACTACAGGGGGCCTGCTAAATCTCGAGATTTTCTTTTTTTTTTCTTTTTTACATTTGAAACTTCGAATGTTTTTATGTATCCTGTATTGTACTTTGATGGTTTATTAGTATTCTCAGTATTATTTATAATGTTTTTGTGTTAAACAGTTATGGTTGACAGCTGTTACAGCAGGGATTGCAATAATGAAGGTATTGCAACTTTTCACTTTTGGCGCAGAACAACATTTCCATTTATTGCACTGCACTCACACTGACCACACACACACACACACACACACACACACACACACACACACACACACACACACACACACACACACACACACACACACCTCTTTGTTATTGTCACCCCAAAACCTTAACCAGCTCAGTGGCCTTGTGGTTAGAGTGTCCGCCCTGAGACTGGGAGGTCGGGGGTTCAATTCCCCGGCCGGGTCATACCAAAGACTATAAAAATGGGACCCAATGCCTCCCTGCTTGGCACTCAGCATCAAGGGTTGGATTGGGGGGGTTGATCACCACCAATGGGGATCCTGTCTGTCTGTCTGTCTGTCTGTCTGTCTGTCTGTCTGTCTGACCAGCTCAGTGGCCTTGTGGTTAGAGTGTCCGCCCTGAGACTGGGAGGTCGGGGGTTCAATTCCCCGGCCGGGTCATACCAAAGACTATAAAAATGGGACCCGATGCCTCCCTGCTTGGCACTCAGCATCAAGGGTTGGATTGGGGGGGTTGATCACCACCAATGGGGGTCCAGGGACTACAGATGAAAATTAGCCCACGGCGGGCTAACTCTGGCTCATTTACATTGAAGTGAAAACTGACATGTCCATTAATGAGCACGGTCCCTGTCAAATAAACAGATCTTAACTCTTAACCTTATCCTCACCTTATCCGCCCAAAGAGATTCACTACAATACAGTAATTTCAGACATGCAGGATATATTCGTCTTCATCATCATCATATTCAATGTCCAACCTATAGTGTTGACAGTCTCCTGAAAGGCAGGTTATTTGAGCAGCTGCACCGTCCCTTACAACCTGCTTTGCAGACACATTTGATGAGCTCAAGTAGGCCTACTGCCTTTGGAGCAGGGAGAGCAAGAAACCTGACTGGAATATACCCTCCGCTCTCTGAATTCCATCTATTTTCTTCGATTGGTGGAAGCACAGGGCAATTTGTCAGGTATGATTTATCCTGCATTGTGATGGAGTTGGCACAGAGGTAATGTGGTAGCAGCACGAGTTGGAGGTAGGATCTCACCCTCCAAGTTATTTGACAGAAATAGTTCCCATCAGAGTAATCCCAGGGTTGTTGGACCTTTTGAACTGTAAACATGGCATGCAAAATGTTTCGACTGCAATGTTGATGGAAGCTCACCATTTATAAGCTCAGGAGGAATGGCCAATGACCTTTCCAAGGTCCTTGAAGTGGTTAATGGCTTGGTCATCATCATCATCAAGTAGGCATTGACCCATGTCTTTTTGGTGATTCCAACAAATGTTCTTCCCCAGTCAGCACCTGAAAAACTATGTACGCAAAGGAACCCTTAACATTTGTAACATCCAATAACTTGAACTCACTCGAATATATCAATTTCCTTTTTTTGTACCCCAGCAAGGACTTGATAAGGAATCGGGGTATCAGCCTCTTCATGTGTTTGCACTTCCTAAAAATCATGTCCCTTGATGAAGGTATCATATTATGATGCCTACTTTGTCATACCTGACACATTGCCCTGAGCTTCCATCATTTGAAAAAAATAGATGGAATTCAGAGAGTGGAGGGTATGTTCCAGTCAGGTTTCTTGCCCTCCCTGCTCCAAAGGCAGTACTTGAGCTCATCAAATGTGTCTGCAAAGCAGGTTACAAGGGACGGTGCAGCTGCTCAAACAATAACCTGCCTTGCACTCCTCCCTGCAAATGCTATTGTGGAAACTGTCAACACTATTAAGGAGGACATGTATAGTAGTGAATTTCTCTGGGTACAATTATTGACCTTGTGCTCTTTAAGAGGATAGGGTGCGGGATTTGGGGTGACGATAACAAAGAGGTGTGTGTGTTGTGTTGTCAGTGTGAGTGCAGTGCAATAAATGGACATGTTAGTCTGCGTGCCCAAAGTGAGAAGTTGCAATACCTTAATTCTTGCAATCCCTGCAGTAACACCCGTGAACCTGTCTGTCTAACACAAAAATGTTATACATAATACTGAGAATACTACTAAAAACTGTTTCAAAAGTAAAAAAAAAAAAAAAAAAAAATCCCCATAAAGATTCGGCAGGCCCCCTGTGGTAACTCTGAGGACCCCCTAGGGGTCCCGGACCCCCTCTGGAAGACCCCTGGGTATTTGCTACTACTTATTTTTGCTTTCAGAGCCCAGTTACAACAACTTTAATGCTTCAGTTATGATCTAATTTAACATTGCTCTGGAGCAGGAGCAAAGTGATTACTGAGATAGGCCCAGGGGTCTGTTTGGGGGGTCCCAGGTGAGGAAAGACCCCAACCAAAAGTCAGAAAGGTTATTCTGGCTGCTTTAAAAGTGTAATAAATGAACTCAGGATGTTTTAAAACCTACAAAACAACTCTAATATTATGAAAATCGGACATTAACTGGCTGGCATACTGTACAGAGGCAGCCATCTTGGAAACATGGCAGCCATTTAGATTTTTCAGTGTCTAACGTGTTTTATCATAGGAACAACCCCTAAGGAGTACTTGTGAAAGGTTTTAGGTTTCTTTCCACTTGTGAAGTATTTTAGTGCAAAAATGCATTTATCTGCCCCGCTAAATGGCTTGGTTGGTCGATTGGGTTGGGTTATTTGGCACAAATGCTAACTGTAACATGGTGTCTACCCTGACTGTGCTAAACTTCTAGCAGACCAAACAAATGGTCCACAAGCTCAAACTGCTTGAATTTGATTATTTCATTAAAGTGAATGTATTTTGATTTGAGTTTTGAAGTATTTGATTTGGGTTTTGAAGTATCTGATTTTGAGATTGAAACATTTTGAGTTTTGAAGTAATGACTTTTGTTTCTGTATAAAAGATACAATGCGCTTGATACATTGAAAAGATACAATGTGCTTGATACATTGAATTTAAAGAAAACCGTGAAATGAAATGAATATTCACGTTGAATTTAGAATTGAATTATATAATATTGTGCAATTACCAATTACATTTATTTCACCTGGCCTTTTCAGGTCAGATTTTTTGTGTGATGAGCTGACGAGCTCTGGCTAGCCTCCCATTGGACGACCCTGTTGGACCCTGTCCTGTCTGGACTCCTCCCAAAGTGTTTGCTAGGAAGTATCAGACCCTTGTGTTCTCTCTCATTGAGACACTGAGCCCCAATCCCCAATCCCAATGAACTGAAACTGAACTCTCCCCACGAACAAATCTTTAACCCAATAAATAAATAATAACATATGGCAGATTTTCCTATAATTGTCAGACATGAGTTTCAATTCCTTGTGTCAATTGTGTTTACTATTGAGATGTTAGTCTGTATAAATACAATGAATATAACACCTAAGTGCAGCTGAAGAGTTAATGTTTAACACTGCGCGGCAGCACTAATTAATAGTTTAATAGTTTGTGATTGTCATAACATTCTCTAGAATCAGTAACATGTGGGTGTCATACACATGGTTTTATTAAACTGCAATCAAATGCTACAGCTTATAAAGCAAGCATTGGGATTGTGAGCATATATGATTATGGCCATGCATGCACTTGGACATTTGTCCTTTCAATATGATGTTTCTTACTCTTTTGGTCTCACCACTTATGCATGTCTAGCACTGATCTTAAATTGAATGGCAGCTGATACTCTGATTGGTTTGATTAAAGCAATACCCAAACACACCCATGAATAATTCAGGGCCGTTTTACCGTGAACCGTTTTGATGCAGTGTGCAGAATACCGCACCCACAATAGCAAAATGGCATTGGTCACACATCCACAAGACACAACCATGACAACCCTAGTGGCGAGTCTGGCGACCGTTCCGAGGTCGCCGGCATTTGACCCGGGGCAAGCATATTCTGGGCTCGAAGTCTAGTATTTAATAAAACACTACAAACCTATACTGTACAACTTTACTACAGGTTGTAAAGTAAATAAAACACTACATACCTATCCTGCACAACTTTACAACAGGTTGCATTGTTGCATCCAACAGTCCACGTCCCTTGTCCGTCTCTCGCTGTTCCTCTGACAACGTTGAATATGTTTGGGAGGCCATCTCTCTAGACTCTGTAGACCTCTCCCTGTGGTGCTCTGTGGAAATCACCAGAAGAAAGAACATAAGATAAGATGTTTATTTGTCACTGTATGAAACATACAATGAGTGCATATATAAGACCAACAGCATCAGCAACAAAGAAAATAGATAAAAACACTGATTGAGCAGTGCTAACCAGGTTAGCAATAGCATTCCCCTATGTCAGCACTCAGCAGGTTAGCATTCACTCGTATCGGCAGGTTAGCCTCAGACTACCGGGACCTCGAAAGGGTTGTGTAGTTGAAACATAGAGGAAATACGGCGAAAATGGACACCATTAACAATACTGAAGATACGCTACTTCTACCCACCCGAAAAGAATTGTAACATCCGTGGCCATGGAATAAGCACTTTATATTTTAAATTGAGCGTTGTGTGATCCATGGCTAGAAACAGACATACCTGAAGTGTGTAGTGTGGTGTTTTGTGTGTAACAGACATACCTGCAGTGTGTAGTGTGGTATTGTGTGTGTAACAGACATACCTGCAGTGTGTAGTTGTGTGTTGTGTAGCATCACCATCTCTCTCTGGAAAAGGTTGCACATGACCTCTGCGGCCGCATGGAGGCGCTCCAACACAACCACTCTGACATCGAGCTTCATGCCACACACATCAACACTTTGTTGCTTTTCCAAAACACACACTATCTCCTCTCCCACCGACGTCATGTGTTCATTTATCTTCAGCCGTACAGACTCCATTTGAAGCGTTTTTAACTCCTTTTAATATGAGAAGGTTTTCACCACGCTGAAACCACCATGAAACACCAACACTAAGTGAGACACCGCCGCCGAGCGAGCTACAGCGAGTCTCCGTGTGGAGCGTTGCGAAGTCCGTCAGAGTTATGTCCTGATAGGGACAGAATAGTACATCTTCGTCCCCCCGACTTTCGGTACCTCCGCGCGGTCCAAGTGAACACAGTGGAGCTCCTTGCCCCCCGGCAACCACCGTTATGCTTAGGTTCGTTGGTAAACGCCAGGTCGCGTCCCAAAACCACCATGAAACACCAACAGTTCCTTTGTTGTGGAAACGCCACGCCACAAACATTCTACTTCCGTAAGAACCGGCTTCCGGATCAACGTGTTCAACGCATGCGCAATAACGGATCCAGGCGCACTGTTGCTTTAATGCCTTTCGCCCCCTGGTGGAGGAGATATGTAACTGTCACTGAATGACAGCCAGACGCACAGATACAGAGAGACAGCCGCTGATACGAACGACCTACGGCCTGGTCGCGACCTAGGCCACGACCTGGAGGTCGTAGGTCCCGGTTCTGGAGGTCGTAGTTCGCGGTACATACTTGTTAGGTCGCGGCCGGTCTAGTTTCGCGACCCCCGGCCGTGGTTGCGCCACCTCGGTCGTCCCCGGGCCGTTGTTGCGCGATCGGGCCGTTGTTCAGCGACCTGGGAAGTCCGCGGTCGTATTTAAAAGGTCTTTTTGCAGAATATTCTAGAGCAGCAGCGCTATTCAACCTTTTGAAGCTTGTCATTGGCTGAACCGGAGGTAGGAAGCGCTCCATTGTAGTCACTTGGACCGCGCGAGGTGCACCAAAACCTATCCTTAACCCTAACCCCAACTCTAACTCTAACCCTAACCTTAACCCTAACCCCAACTCTAACCCTAACCCTAACCCTAACCCTAACCCTAACCCTAACCCTAACCTGCCGACACTGAGTAGCTAACCTGCCGACGCTGTTGAAAACGAGCGCTCCTTCCCTTAGCAAGCGTAGAGTTTCTAAACTCGCGTCCCTTCCCTTAGCAAGCGTAGAGTTTCGATCGCGGCGCTCCTTCCCTTAGCAAGCGTAGAGTTTCTAAACTCGCGTCCCTTCCCTTAGCAAGCGTAGAGTTTCGATCGCGGACTTCCCAGGTCGCTGAATTACGACCGAGATCGCGCAAAACCTCCAGAACCGGGACCTACGACCTCCAAGTCGTGGCCTAAGTCGCGACCAGGCCGTAGGTCGTTTGTATCAGCGGCTCTTGCTGCAGATACAACAGCAGTGACAACACAGACATGTGTGTGGGGAGGACAGGCTATCTTCTACATTGCGGAGTACATGGGGTAAAACAATATAGGTCTATATTTAAATTATGTTAACCTATTTTAACCCACCTATCTCCCAGACTTCCTCCTCAGTCAGTCAGAGTTCAGAGTGTGATGTGAGATTATGTGCAGGATGTAAATTGCATACGGGAGCAACACACAACATTAATCGACGGAATACTTTATTAACAGTAAAAACAGGTACAGAGATACAGATTTATACAAAAGAATGCTAAAAGGATGACCCAAAAAAGCCCAAGGCTTATTTCCATTGAGGTCCTTTGTATTCAATCCATCAAGACATTTAATGACAAAAGATAACATGCATTAATATTCACAATATCATTATATACGAGTAGCCTAGTAATAAACTAAAAAGTACAGTAAGCAGATCCAATTGCAATTCAATTCAAATTGCTTTATTGGCACGACAATTACAATATTGCGAAAGCATCAAGTAGTCTACTGTAAACTGAAAAATACTAACAGCAGAAAACAATATCTAACATGCAAATAAAACAGTATTTTAAACAATATGCTAATATCATAATGATCCAAATGTAGTTTTGAACCTTCTTGGTTGGCTCAACATGATTGCTGTGAATAAAGCTATATTTCAGCCTCAAACTCATTGGACCTGGCTTAATTGAAAAACTTAATTCATCTCAATTATATTTAGTGTGTGTGTGTGTGTGTGTGTGTGTGTGTGTGTGTGTGTGTGTGTGTGTGTGTGTGTGTGTGTGTGTGTGTGTGTGTGTCAAGATAATAGTCACATTGAGTGTTGTTTGTTTAAGTGTCCCTCAGTTTGTGACATGCAGTCACATATTGTGCAGCTCAGTGTGCTGCAGGTCTCTCTCCAAATAGAATGTCTTGTTTGTCATTGTCATCTAGGACTCAATTTATCATCTATCTTATATTACTATATTTGTCACATTTTAATAGAAAGTGCATCTCAGTCTCCACCTCAGCTGTGACCTCACACTTTTTGTTCTGGAGGCAGATAGGACTTCTTGTGTCGTCCTTTCTTTGTTTGACTGTTTTGACAAGGAATTCCACATTTGTGTGGCATAGCAGTAGAACACATTTAAACCTAATCTGCCATGGGTTGAACCAGATTGGTGGAGCTCTCTCTGGTGCTGTGCTTGTATATCTTTAACAATATTGAAGTAGTTAACACTTGCAGGAAAGTTGCTCTACCTAGTTGCTAATCTACAAGAACACAACGCGTTGCTTAACGCCACGTTGCGAGCTTGTAGATCAGCTATTTCCACTACGACATTTCTTAGATTAGTTTGTTTTATGTTTTTAAAATGTATAAGAATGCTGGAAAAGAAAATGGGCACACCCCCGGCACACAAATGGGCCCCAACCCACTGTTTGGGAAACAGTCCTCTACCCTGAGTCATCCCAGTGATCCCAGCCTAGCATAATGAGCAGGGGTTCAGAGAGTTCTAGGTGTGACAACAAGCCTGACCAGTTTGTTTTGGGACGTCTTATTTTTCTTTTTATCCCTGACACAAAACATTTTCAGATGTGTATCTTCGTGGCCAAATATATTTCAATCGAAAGAAGCGGCTTGGACTCCTCGTGCATTAAAGGAAGTACAAGCTCAGTCTGTTGTTCTTCCCAGGTTGGCAGAGGGAGAGTAGCTCCCAGTACTACAGCTTATAGGCATTGGCATTGAGTGGAAACATTTTGGTTCTTATTCTGTGGGTCGGGACAGTGAAGTGACAATTTAAGGACTTTTATGACCTTTCTAATACAAAATAAGGAAAACAGAGGGGGGGGGGGGAGGCTGTTACTGTATGAAAAGTAGTCAACAAACTATGAGCTATGTGTGATGTGTGACATTATTCAAAGCAGCCATAGTAAATTATGTTAAAATCGAGGGAAAGGTTATTTGGATTATTCTGTATGCAGACTATGCACTGTAGTTATTATGGGTAGGCTAGTACTGTTCACAGTAGTTATTTTGGGTAGGCCTGTATTATTTGCACTAGCCTACTCATTATGGAGTAGGCACGTATTGTTTGCAGTAGTTATTATGGGTAGGCCTAAGTACTCAACTTCCATAGTTAGAGGTGAACCACACATTTGATTGAACATTTCTGTTATGATATATAACAATACAATACACGTAGCAGTGAAACACCTTTGATATACTTTATTAGCAGGTCACTGAGGGGAAAAAAAGTCATCAGTCATCAGAGTAATGGTTTATGGTTTAGATGTTTTTCCAGAGCTTAGAAGAGAAACAAATGAAGTGAGTGAGTGTGCACGTTCCCTTCCTCCCTCTAATGTCCTGAAATGTCTGGAGTCTCTTAATTCTCAACAAATCTCTATGATTCAGATTTTCCTATAATTGGCAGACATGAGTTTCAATTCCTTGTGTCAATTGTGTTTACCATTGAGATGTTAGGTTATACAGACTAAGTGCAGCTGAAGAGTTAATGTTTCACACTGTGCGGCAGCACTAATTAATAGTTTGTGATTGTCATGACATTCTCTAGAATCAGTAACATGTGGGTGATAGCCCAATTACACATGGCTTTATTCAAATGCAATCAAAGGCTACAGCTTATAAAGCAAGCATTGGAATTGCAACCATATATGACAGGGGTGAATGCCACATGTAGGATGAAACGCGTAGGTGGTTTTTTATCTTTGCTGCTGCTATGATTTAAAATAAATGTTTCTACTTTGAGCTGAACAGAGCTGCCTCGGATCCCTTTTTTGTTCCCCATCTTACCTTTGAACATTTTTGTCACTATGGAAAGGAACTAAAGTTTGTTGTCCTAATATGATAGGGGTGTTCAAAGAGTGGCCCGGGGGCCAAATGCGGCCTGATGACAAATTTTATACGGCACTTGACTTCATTCCTAAATTGTACTATAAACGGCCCTCAAACAAGAATATTTTATAGTATAATTTGTCAGGTTTCCTTGTTCCCTGTTGTCTCATTCTGAAGGGGTAGAAAGGCTATTTTATTGTATTATTTACCTTGCATGTCTGGTAACATTTGGTAATGTGAGTTATTTGTGTTTTGTTCAGAGCACACACCTGACAAAAGACCATTGATATTACATATTGATGATGATAAATACAATATTATAATTGTGATGCATTTTGTGACTTTGTTATGGTCTGACTGAAAGATAATTTTGTCAGGAGATATAGTCGGCCCTTGGATGTTTTAATATTTTCTAATATGGCCCTCTTAAAAAAGGTTTGGACATATGATTATGGCCATGCATGCACTTGGACATTTGTCCTTTCAATATGATGTTTCTTACTCTTTTGGTCTCACTGCTTAACGCATGTCTTGCACTGATCTTAAAGGTAATGGCAGCAGATACTCTGATTGGTTTGATTAAAGTAAAACCCAAACACACCCATGTCTAGTTCAGGGCCGCAACGCTTTGATGCAGTGTGCAGAATACCGCACGCATAATCGCAAAATGGCATTGGGCACACCTAAACAAGTAAGCCTGTATGTAGCCTGGGTGCCAACCTGCTACACTATGTTTTGTGGATCTATTTTATCACTTCGCCTCTCTCAACATCAGCCAGCCAATACACACTGATGGATTTGCCCCACTACCACCACAGACCAATAAGAAGCCACGTTTGGATTCCGCTCGCATTCTATGTCACACCTCCCTTTGGAGAGAGGAAGCTGTCCAGACTGAGAAGTGAAGTGACAAAACAAATCCATGGAGCGTACCACAAACTGCACAAGTAAAGGAGTTTTTAAGCTGTACAGTATGACCCGTTAACATAATCAGTGTCATTTTAGATTTGAACTAAAATGCATAATTCTATACTTTGGATATTCAAACATAGCTGATTATACCAGTAAGACTCCCTAATCGGGAGATAAGTGAGGTCGCATACACAAATTTTAGGCAATGAAGCCAATCAGGAGGGAATATGGGAAATGGGACAGATCCATGTTGATGACATGACTTTAGAGATACTGTGTACCGCTTTGCGTGATTTTAGGGCAAAATCTGTAGGAGCAGTGTCCAAAAATGTGTTTTCCAAGAATCGGCCTCGTGGTGGCGCTAGAAGAGGGCCATGTGAGAAATGAGGGGTGGAGGTTGTGGTTTGGCAGCCAAGGAGTGTGTGTGCAAAGTTTGGCATGGATCGGGGCAACGTGGCGAAGGTATGAGTAGGGCAAAAGTGTGACGTGTGACAGACAGACTGACAGCCGGTGCTATTTTCACAACTTCTGTCTCTAATATTAGAGGTCTTAAAAGTCTAAAAAGGTCTTAAACGTCCTTTGTCACTTCAGACATGTGCAGATACACTTCTACTGTATGTTGGTCTGTTTACTGCTGAGTAGTTAGAAAACAATGTTGAACATTAAGTTAATCCTCTGGGGACCCCCAAAATAATTTGCGGACCCCCTGGGGGGGTTAAAACATCTACAGGACTTAATGTGGGACAGGAGACTCCTCCAGAAGTAGGATCTAAATGGTGTGTGCAGGGGCGTCACAACGGGGCACCGAGTGCCGCGCTGCAAGCTTGTAGATCTGCTATTTTGGAAAATGTGTGTAAATCTTTGAATATGTATTTTTAAGCGAACATTTGTAACTCAAATTTTGCATCTGGGGGGGTCCCTGGAACTAAATATTTTGAGATGGGGGTCGGTGGCCAAATACATATCATTTTGGGAGTCCTTCACATGAAAAGGTTTGAGCACCACTGACATAGAAACATAGGTTTAAAAACCTTAAGGATTTGAAATATTCAAAGACTTGCACAAATTGCCAAGATTTTTCAAAAATAGCAAATCTACAAGCTTGCAGCGTGGCACTCGGTGCCGCGTTGTGAGCTTGTATATCTGCTATTTTTCGATAGTTAAATCACAAAATAATGCATAATAATGCGTTCCCAGTCTAAATGGGTTAAACCCCCTCCCCCTATGAAGAACATTCATGGGGGGCCCAGAACTTTGTGTGACACCCCTGGGTGTGTGGTGAGTTGACCTCTGACCCCTGGGTGTGTGGTGAGTTGACCTCTGACCTGTGTGTCTCTCCTGGTGTTGAAGTCACAGAAGCCGAGGTCACGATCCAGAGCCTCACTCTTCAGACGTATACACATACTGACCTACACACACACACACACACACACACACACACACACACACACACACACACACACACACACACACACACACACACACACACACACAAAATCAATCAATTAAAATGTTTAATCTGATTAAATGCATGATTGTCCATAGTTAATTGTGATTAGTCACAATCAATCGTATAGTTTGTATCTGTTTTAAATCTACCTTAAACAGATAATAATACTCGTATCAACATGGGAGTAGTTGCTTTATGCAAATAAAGCATGTTTATTACATTACATTACAATTTGAACAAAGACAAATATTGTCCAGAATCTTCAAGTAACAAACTTGAGAAAATATGTTTCATACTTGGCATTTAATCACTTAACCAAAAATAGATGATCTACTAGCTCACAACAAGGTGCATTGTGAGCTTGTAGATCTGCTATAATTGGAGCTGATAACTCAAGTACAATGCAACTCAGGTGTGTTTTACAAAGCATCTAAGTGGTTTTACTGAAGTAATATTGATGAATCCCAAATATTATCAAAGTATTCTGAGGCACCCTGGACTTGCATTACTGCACCCTAGGGTGCCACGGCACCCACTGTGAGAAGCCCTGCTGTAGAGACACTGTGATGCTCGTGAGGTATAACTCACCTTTCCCATATCAAGGAGATGGCTTTGGTTTTAGACACATTATATTATAACACATTAAGTCAGTAGACCTAAAGATCTTACCTTGGACATGGCGTGGAAGACAAAGTAATAGACTCCAGGCACCCTGCAGGTGAAGTGTCCGGTGGAGAGGTTCATGTCTCCAGGCCTGTTGATGGCTTGGGTCTGGTAGAGGATTGGCTGGTTGTAGGCGGGGTAGGAGGGTAGCGTCCGGACCACAGAGAAGGCCGACTGAGGAGCCTGAGAAGGACTGGAGCCTATATAGGAGAACCAAGGGGAAACAAAGTAAATATATTAGTATTGTCTCACATAACTATTCCACAATCTCCGAATGCTACGTCTGGAGACGTAGATACTAGAGTCTGGAACTACACCTCCTGAAATCCCAGAACGAATCCATTCACGAAAATATATTTTGAAATGTATGCTATAAGCAGCAAGCTAAATATGTTGATAATAGTCGAAAGGTCCATAAAAAAAGTTGTATTTAACACAGCGGATGCCCACGAGGTGTCTACGCGAATATTTCTTTGATGTCCCCGGAGGCCCACGACGCATTTGACGCGTTTACTGTATTTACAGTATAGCTTTATATCTCACCGTATGGTCGGAGCTACGCCTGGATGTAGCCCATTAGCCGCTAGTCGCTTCGAGTCGACGCTGAGAGCATCGCGCGGCCGTTTTTGTCCGTGTACTCCAATGCATTTCCCCATCTTTAAAGCCCTTTATCTCCGATGTTTGTTTTATGGCTAAAACTGTGGCCGCATGCGGCATAATGTCCAAATTTTGATCGGCAATGAATAGCTATGATCACCACTAGCCCTTACAGTAACTTACACAATAACATCCTGTCTGCGCTCATGTGACCAAGTGACGTCATTACGCATGCATTGACGCAACAGGCCGTTGTAAGCTTCTATGGAAGTCAATGGAGTTTTTTTGGGCAGTCAGCTGGGGCTCTGGCGTCCTCTAGTGGAGCAGTCGATGTGTTAATATTTTTTTAATTATTTTTATATTATTTATTGTTTAATATGTAGACCTAGCAAGCTTATTTCAATTCGATTATAGTAATTCTTTTTTAAAGTTTTCTTTTTAACATTACAACCATTATAAACAGAATATTATTATCCAGTCACCCACACACTGCATACAGCAGCATCACCCTACCGGGGGCTAAGTATTGTTCACCCAAAGTGCCAAAAGTTCACAACAGACCGCCCGAAGTTCCTTTGATTAGAAGTAAATAAAGACGGTGGAGTGTTTGTGTAGCGAGCTAGCCTAGGCTAGCCTTTGGTTGACCTGACCATGCAGCTGGATTATTGTGTACTTTGTTTTGCGAGACACGGCAGATACAGTCATTTTAGTCAAGTTTCCATTCCTCATTATTGTAGCAGCTAAAATGGATGTGGCAATTGTGAAATGCTGGTCTTTATTTTGTTGTGTTAACGTGCACACGTGGTTTGTGTGAGTATCCGTTGTCATGGCAACTTGGCTGCATATAGCAGCATCCCTACCGGGGGTTAAGTATAGTTCACCTAAAGTTGCATAGGGTTTAGAGCTGAGACCCCAGTCCCTGGTTAGGCCTTTTTATACAAATATCATGAAGCTCTAATAAAAAAAAAGTACAAAATCCATAACATTCCCAAAATACAGTCAGAAAGCAGTGACATTAACATTCTAAAACGTGCTTAACATATTAGTGTTTGCAGCTTTGGTTTGATTTTAGCCAGCATTTAACCTTTTCATAAACCCATTTAGACCTGTAAATGCATTATTACTAAGGCTGTTGAGGTCAACGCATTATTAACTAATTAATGCAAAATCGTTTTAACGTTGTTAACATATACAGTAGGCCTATGCCTTGTGCCGCACACCACAGCTGTCACACTAGCCTTGAAACATGACGGCCGTGGTCGCGAGAGACCTCCTCCATCACAGTGTCTCTGCAGCACTTTCTCTACGTGCACTAGGGTGCTTTGGAATTGATTGATTGAATTCTTTATCAGAAGTTTGCATAGCAAAAAGTAACAGGACACTACAGTTCACTAATACAAGGTCAACTAAAAGGATAAAGACCACAAGAAAGCCTTTGGGCTTGTTTAAATGGGCCTTTTTTAACTCGTGTACGTACTTTGATAATATTTAGAATTTATCAATATTACTTCAGTTAGAACTTTTAGACTTAGGTGAAACACACCGTAGGTATTTTTTCATACACCAACGTTCTTCATCAAAAATAGCGGTTCTACAAGCTCACAACACGTCTTGTTTTGAGCTTGTAGATTGGCTATTGTTTTTTGTTTTTTTGCCTCGATTCTATAGATGTCTTCTAAATCCTTCTTCTAAATCAGTGATTCTCAAATGTTTTCATGTTAAGGACCACCAAAAGTACATGTATTTGACCACGGACCCCCCATCTCAAAATATGTCGTTCCAGGGACCCCCCAGAAGCAAATATTTGAAATTAGAAATGTTCACTTTTAAAAAGATATATTCAAAGAGTTGCCAAAAAAAACAAGATTGTTCAAAAAAATAGCAGATCTACAAGCTTGCAACTTGGTGCAGCGATGTGAGCTTATATATCTGCTATTTCTTTTATAGTTAAAGCATAAAATAATGGTTAATAAGTGGTTCCACGTCTGGGTTTAGTATTTTGAGGTAAGTTGGAACGTACTTTGTCTGTCCGCTCCTCCAGCAGCTCCCGGGGGTCCAGGCGGACCAGGCGCTCCCTCGGGTCCCAAGTCCCCCGACAGACCCTTCAGACCGGGCTCTCCAGGAAACCCTCGGGTCCCGCGCTCGTCCTTCAGTCTGAGGAGGGCGCCGGGATCCACCGCCACAGGACCAGCATGCACTGGGGCGGCTGGAGGAAGGACACTCGTATTTACTGCGCTTTTCACTTGAGTAAAAGTCAATCACTACAATGTAAAAATAAATAACTATTTTACAACCGAAAGGCCTGTGTTCAAACTTAAAGGACAACTCCGCACCAAATACTTATTTTACTCCTTATATTCATCCCAAATGACTGTCCATGGGGATTGGGGTCTATTAGGCAGAAAAGCCCCTGTTGTCCAGTTTCCCCAGCAGAAACCAGCAGCCCTCATAGCATAGAGTGGAGCCCATATAACATAAGCCTATCACTTTTACACTATTTGTTGCGGTCAAAAGAGATTGTCTTTTCATGAATGTGTTACTAGTTGTCACACGCATCCATGTCATTGTTGTCCCACACAAGCCACCACACTCTGCTAAACAGATGTTATGCTGTTATGTGTTTTGCCAAGTCCCGGAAAAGACCTGCTGTGATTGGCCAAAACAGTCACTTTGATTGGCAGTTGTGCCGAATGCTCACCCCCAAACCATGATTTTTGAGACTGTGGCGGCTCATGTGGGACAACCAAGGCATGGATGTGTTTGTACTGACAACTAGTACACATTCATGGCAAGAAATTATTTTTGACCACAACAAATAGTGTAAAAGTGATGGCCCTCATGGCCACTCTATGCCATGAGGGCTGCTCGGTTCGGGGTCCGTCCTATGTTCCCAAGGGTCTATGTTCCCAAGGGTCTATGTTCCCCATTTTCACCTATAAAAAAGGTTCTATGTTCCCCTCTTACCAAATAAAGGCTCTATGTTCCCCAGGTTCTATGTTCCCCTCCTACTTCCACAAAGAAAAGGTTCTATGTTCCCCATTTACCTAAAAAAGGTTCTATGTTCCCCGCTCATACAAAAATGCAAGAAACAATTACAAATACTATATAGTGGGACAGGGGGGCACTAGGGAAATCTGGGCACCATATTTTTTGGATGACTGGGCATTTGGACACCTAGTCGAGTGGGCACTTATGGGTGGATGCATCTGTTCATGTGGGCACCTGGACAACTGGGCACCTGAATTAGGATTTGTGTTGTTGGTAAGTGATATTTAACCCAATGTTATTTAAACCCCCAACCATGGTCAAAAGCACAATTGTGTTTCTTAATGTCATTTTATAATGTCTTTCCTTTTTATTATATTATATATTGTAATATAATATAGTACTATATAATATAATATTATGTATTTATTTATTTATTCATTCTTTCATTTTATCATCATCATCATCATCATCATCATGTCCCTGGTGCCCACATGTCCCTAGTACCGAGATGGTTTTGGTGCCAAACTGACCTTTTACAGTATAGAGCATGCATGGGCACATGCGGCCCCCACCTTCACTAAACGCAGCCTGCAGGTTAATATTGGAATACTGATATATTATCCATAAGGAACCACTGTTGGTCATCAACTTATTGGCTTAGGAATGTGACTAAAACTAAAACACATCCATGAATTCAAGTCTCCATGTAGTGAGTAATCAATCAATAGGGGGAAAAACTACCTTTTTTTTCTTTGGGTGAACTATCCCTTTAATGACTAGTATGAACATTTTATTATCTTTTTTTATGTCCAATGTATTTGCGACGGTAGTTTGCAGTTTACTATGATCCTGTCTTTCAGTGAGTCAGCCAGTCAGTGGGTCAGTAAAGCCTCAATGTCTATAGCTGACCTGTTGTGATATCACAAGACCGCCTTCAGTTCTGGCAATCATATATGGAGATCCCTGATCCCTGAATATTAAGCCCATATTTGGCAATGCCTATATATGGACGCTCCACATGGCCAAGACAGAATTAATTTGAAACTCAAGACTGCTGACTATCATCATCTGGATATCCATATATGAAGATCACAACACTGACCCCATCAAACCCTGGATATCTATACATGGAGATGACTCGATCATCACCTAGATCTCCAAATATCTACATCTGACCTCACAGACTCCATACATAGTACACAGAGCCGCTCAACATTTAGCAGTTGTTGAGAAAGTGTAACACATCTTATAAATAGTATCATTGTCAGTTTCATGGCAAGTATCTTGGTCATTGGTCAGAAAAAAAGAAAGAAAATAACTTATTTAATATATAATATATATTTTTTATTTGAATAGGATTTTCAAAAGAATACTTGCAATGTCCTATCCTTAACATGAAAGTAATAAATGCAAGATTATGAACAATAACAGGAACACACTGGAGATGTTGTGCTATGCCCAACAGGCAATTAATACCAATATCATGAACAATAACATTATCAAAGATGTAAAGCATTTCCCCATGGGGCAACTCTCCATATAGTTTGGCTACAATAACACTTAATAATGTAGTAATATAGATAGCAAAAAATAATAATAATAATAATAATAATAATGCATCATTAACATAGCAAAAAGATATGCCTATAATATAGGCAAAATGTAAAGCATTTCCCCATGGGGCAACTCTCAATATAGTTTGGGTACAATAACACTTCTAGAATGTAACATCATATAAAGGCCTACATTAACATGTAGAAGACCGAAAATGCTTCTCAAAAAATGGGAAATACCTGTAAAAAAGGCAAGGAGGTTGAGGGATGTACAATAATTATTAGCATGTCATGTTCATTGCTCAAAATATTGCCTTATTAAAATGGTATGTGAATAAGGGTTTTAAAAAATACTTAAAATCACCATGTCCTATGCTTAACATGAAATTAATAAAGGCAATATTATGAACAATAACAGGAACACACTGGAGGTGTTGTGCTATGCCCAACAGGCAATTAATACCAATATCATGAACAATAACATTATCAAAGATGTAAAGCATTTCCCCATGAAGCAACTCTCCATATAGCTTGGCTACAATAACACTTAAGAATTTAACATCATATAAAGGCCTACATCAACATGTAGAAGACAGAACATGCTTCTCAAAAGAGGGGGAATACCTGTAAAAAAGGCAAGGGGGTCTAGGGATATATGAGGGATATATGTCTAGCCAATGTGAATCTTGCGGCTGACAGACCTCCAGTATGAAGCCAGGCTTCTGTTGCCCTGGTTATACTGTTCCTTCAGCCTTTGAAGCTCTGTCTCCATCTTCCTCCACTTTCTTTTCCTTATTGGAGGAGCATCTCCACGATCAGCCATCGCCTGCTTCTCCTCAGAGAGAGTTTGCTGGTCCTTCATGTGGCGAATGAACATCCAAAGTGAAGGATGGCGCACCTGAACAGCATCATTCAGGGTACGGTGATAGGCTGGAATAAAAAAGGATACAAAATTATCTTTGGCAAATGAATCTAGAGCACAATAGATACATTAATAGCCAACTTTAATTTTAAGTCTTTCTCGCAACGTTTTTTTTTTTGTTTGTTTTTGTTTTTTTGTTTTTTTAAATGGCAAAATAATTCCGATATCATGTGGGTTTGTGTGTGCGTGTGCTGTGTGTGAGTCACAGCACACTGGCTAAACCACACAGAAATGCAGGATGGCATCCAATGAGTTTTTAATAACATGAATTATATTTCATTTGGCTATTTGTAGATGAAATGTATTAAAGATGACATCTTTGCTCTGTTCTGTTTTTGAAAAAGAAAGATTATGTATTTCACATTTTTAAATTTATAAGAGAATGATTAGGCCTATAATTGCAAAGAATATTCAAAGGGACACTTACATTCCACATGGTTATTGGTCCTCTGCTCCATGTTGCGCTCAAAAACGTTCCACATGGCTGGTGGAAAGGTCGCTCCAGGCTGCAGATATGTGTTTCGCACATATTCAAAGAAGTCCTGCAACTCAGGATGGTTGTTGAGGGCGTGCCTGGTGTCCCTGTGATGTAGTAGAATATCAAAATTCATTTGGACCAGTGGCAGAGGGAGGTGTCCTATGGCCATCACTTTGCGTATGACTGCTCTCAGTAGACGGTCCTGTCGAAACGGAACAGTCATTCCAAGCTGCTGCACTCTCCTCCACAAAGCTTGGTTGAAATGAAAGTAACATCCTCCAATCCTAGCCTGTGGAAGCTCTGTCTCGATTGCACTCTTCAGGCCAATCTCAAAGTCACATATGACATTTTGTGGATGCCAATGGTGATGGGCTATTCTCCTAGTTGCAGCCTTCACAGCCTGGAACACTTGAAGGTAGTGCCCAGTTGTTCGTTGTTCCATCAAGACGTGGACAAGGGGGACAACAAAGCCATGGATGTCCCCCAGTATGTTAAAGACCTGTGTGTAGGGACGTGGACACGATCTGAATGTTGCATCCATGTAAACCGTACGACAGCGTTGCAGCTGTCTCAGGTTGTCTTCTGTGGCAAAAACTGCTACGCCCCAATCGTTGTCTTGATGTATGAGGAACTGGTCTCTGCCCCATGTCTCAGCCCATGGACCTCGGATCCTTACATTATCAATTGAAGCTGGGATAGGGGGCATTACTCTTGCTCTTGCTCTGACCATGCTAGATCTTAGTGACAGGAAGGGTTGAGGTGGTGGTTGCCTGTCTCCTCCACCCTGGACCTCACGGCGCCGCTGAGCTACCAACTCTGCATTGAAAATACGCCTTAAGGGTGCACTGGGCTCCCTTGCTATCGCTCCATTCACCACTTGGCGAAAATCTGCATTTCTCACCATTTCTGTATCAGGAGCATGGTTGTGTCTAAAAACTGCCAGAACTTGGATGTTTGGATTGTCTTCCTCCACATCAAAGACATTGGTCCTCAGTACAGCCCGGCAGTTTTCTCTCCAACACCTCCACCTAATGCTGTCTTGGTTAGTGCTGTGTCTGTGGTATCTGAAATCATTCAGTGCCAATATTTTTCCTCCTCTGTCTCCAATAATTACTCTAGCCATTGTCTTTCTGACTAACTGAACAAAGATATAAAACTGCCTTGTGTCCTCTTTTTGTCAGGAAAGCTAAAAACTTGACCCAAATGCAGGTAGACTCAGATTTGAAGTGCAGAAAGTTTCTCCAGTACTCTAAAACACACACTGACCAACTGTCTGAAACAAACAGTAAAAATTCACAGGGAATAACTAGACACAGGTGAAACTCAAAGATAATCAACACAGGGATAGGCTGGGGCAAACAGGACACAGGTGATACAAATTAACAATAATCAAGATAGGTGAGACAAGACAGATAACAACTACAAAGGAAGTCAGGAAACACAAAACTATACTTCAAAATAAGATATAAGAACAAAATACACTTTTAATGAATGGTGTAATATGTTGTATAGTCCACCAAGGCTGACCTGAGAAATGAAGGTCAAATACATTAATTTCAAGGTAAATGCCATTTAGCTACAGTGGAGCCTAGCACCTGCTTATTAGATCAGTGGTTCTCACCTTCTCAGGCCACAAGCCCCAAAATAATCATATTTGAACTGGGACATTCAACTAGACCATAGCAACAACATATTAGACAATAGCAACCACCTATTCGACCATAGCAACCACCTATTAGACCCCAGAAACCGACACTTTACACAAGCAACCACCTGTTTTAACCTATTAGACCTTGGAAAACACATATTAGACCCTAGCAACCATTCCCTGCCATTTTCAATATGCCATGCCATTTTCGGGCCACTAGATGGTGCTGTTCAATAAACTATGAGACACCATTTTCTCTGCTCTCTGGCCTGCCGCAATGCATATTCTGTTTCTGTTTTATTTCATTTTTTCATGAATGAATGCCCTACTTTGTCATTCTGTCACACAAACATAGCAAAAATAGCCAATCTACAAGCTCAAAATGTGTACAATTATGTTAACTTTATTCACTTTGGACCTAAAAAAATATATATATATTTTATTACTAGTCATTAAGCTACTAAAGTTATTCAAACGGTTCATCTTAGCATATTTGGAATTGTGACAGCTGAAATCAACAATATATCAGAATTCTGATGTTACCCTGTGGGCCGCATTAAGTGAAGATGAGGGCCACCAGTTGTTATGTCACTGGTAGTGTCCACAGACCTCCTATGACACACAGAGTAAAAGTTATACCATATTATAATAAGCATTAGTGAAGACCAATTATATGATGATAGTTGAAAATGGGTGAAGATGTCTTTCAGCTTGTATAATTGTAGGCCTATTTACTTTTGTGTGTAAAACACTTCTTATCTGCTTTATAAATAAAGCACCTGGAAACTGCAGATGATGGCTAATGTTGATCATGCCTCTGATGAAAAGGATATACCCAAGGCTAATTGCCCAGGGCCCACCATTACCAGTGCCCACCATTACCTGCATTTTTGGTTTGTGCCCACCATTTCCTGCATTTTTTGTGAGCGGGGAACATAGAACCTTTATTTGGTTTAGTGGGGAACATAGAACCTTTTTTTGAGGAGTGGGGTGGGGAACATAGAACCTGGGGAACATAGAACCTTTTTGGGGGGAAAGTGGGGAACATAGAACCTTGGGAACATAGACCCTTGGGAACATAGGTACGGCCCCCTGGGTTCTACTGGGGAAACTGAACAACAGGGGCTTTTCTGCCTAATAGACCCCATGGACTGTAAATTGCCCAGATAGCAAAATATGGTTGAATCAACGTAGCAAAATAGTTGGCCAGAACGGTTGAATCAATATTCAACACCAACGTTGAAACTATGCTGAAATCACAACGCCATTTTATATTGATTCAACATTGGTGTTTAAGCACTATTTCAGCATTGATTCAACCATGATTCAACCATCATCTAAATGGTATTCTGCAAGCTGATTTTTAGTTGATTTTACGTTGAATCAACGTTATGAATCAATATTGATTCAACCATCATCTAAATGGTAATCTGCATGCACATTTTAGTTGATTTAATGTAGAATCAACATTAGGAATCAACATTGATTCAACCATCATCTAAATGGTAATCTGCATTCACATTTTAGTTGATTTTATGTTGAATCAACATCAGGAATAGAACACCGATTTAATTTATAAATTGATCATACTGAATCATGTTAGGAATCAATATTTATCCTGATCATCCAACAACCTAATGGTAATCTGCATGTACATTTTAAATTATGTGTATGCTGATCACTGTAAGGCTAGATCTTGTTCAAAATTACCATACATTTCCCAAAATGTGAAAATATAAAAATACAATGAGATTAGAATCTTCACATTTATTAAACTGAATTGAAGGCATTTAGTCCTGCTTTGAACTGCTTCAACAGATGATATATAGAACAAAACAGATGAAATATAGAACATACAAGGTTATAAATCTGCAAAAAGAAGGAAAAAAAAAGTCCAAGTTCAAAAACAAAACGCTGTCCCGGTCTAGATGGGTTAAGGAAAAGAAAAAGAAGAAAAAAAAAAGAAAAAAAAAAAAAAAAAACAAGACGCGCAGAACAAACAGTGCTGTAAAAACCTCCGTCTGTTAGTTGTGAGCCACAATGCCACTCTCTGACCCTACTCCTGTCAGTCAGTCACATAGAAGAAGAAGTGGTACTAAAGCCACATGCTCTGAGGTACTGTAAACACATGTAAATAAACAGATACAGCTTACAAAACAGTAATCTGCTTAACCCTTGATTTGTAACCATGAACTCCCTCTGTCCCCTACGCTGTAGAATTGTAGTAGTGTAACAATTGCTCAGCAAGGGTAGGTTTTTACGCTTTGAGCTAAATGAGCACTCTGGATTTTGCTTTGTATTCCTTCTCCGCTACTGTTTATTATTTTGCTCATTGTAAATCTTCCACACAGTACTAATCTTGTGTTGGCACACCAACTTATTATTTATTTGCAGCAGTTTGTTGATATAAATCACTTGAATAAAACATTCCTGGTGATATCTTTATCAGATGGGTGCAACAAAATGAACTTTCATGACCTACATGTGGCTCAATGGTGCCCCTACCGGATGAAATATCAAACCAAGTGTGCTGTGTTTCCTCAGACATTTGTCAGAGGTTTATTTACTCAAGCTTTTGGAAAATAGTGTTTTTACAATTATATTGTATTGTTAAGCGTCCTTGGGTTTGGAAAGCCGCTACATAAATTCAGGTTATTATAACATTGTTACATTTGTAAACTCAAGAGTGTGTAAGAGAGAAAGGATAGAGTAATATTTGCTATAGTGTTTGTTCGAGAGGTCTCCCCATCTCTTTAGTGAACAGAGAATACAACAACTGAACCACAGTTTTAGAAGTATTTAGAGGACAGAATTGGAGACAAAATATTCTTTTTCGCTTTTTTTTTTATAAAAAGAAATAAAAAAAGGTCCAAGTTCAAAAGCAAAATGCAAAACGCACTCCCAATGGGTTAAACAGAATGGGCCCCACACAAAACACTGCCCATGAGTTAATCCCTTCAGGGAGGGAGGGAACCTGCAGAGGTGCCACCTGCATTCGGACCCGGTCCCTGCTGCTCCAGAGCGTTCCTCGGGATGCCTCCCTGACGGCTGGGTGCAAATTGCAGCCAAGACTTGACCGTCTTTTCACATTCCAATTTGGTTAATTTTCGGTCCATTCGTTGAGCAGCAGCTGAAAGATAAGATAACAAGAAAGCACATGGCATTTAAACACTCAATTTTGTACACATATAAAAACACAAAGACACTTAATCTGTAGCAGCCAGTGCGGGTTGGCTAAAAGACTGGACTGGAATTTGAAATGAGCATCTAAAGCTTACCAATTGCATACACTTTCACCAGCACCCGACTCCAACCTAAACTTTTTTTAAATTTTAATTTAGGAAATTGGGCTCAACTAGTCAACAGCAGATTCTGAGACATGAAACAATGACAGAGAAAAGATATTCAATAAATTGTAGGTGTAAACTTCCAGCCAGATCCAGCCTGTATCTAGCCTGAATCAGATTTGATTTACTTCATGAGTGGAATTAGATTGGTTAAATCAGTCTAAATGCACACATCCGAGTTGAAATCTGATTTGAAATCCAATTTGAAGCCACCTCCAGAGGTGGTTCGAAATCTTATTTCTAAAGATCTGTCTCAGTCTGAATGCAGCAACCTGATCTACCCACCCAAGTCACATATTAAGCTGTCCAAAACGTCACTTGTAGCGCAACCAAGGTGCCACAGACTTCATTATAGAGGGGAAAATAAAGAATTTAAAGACATTCATAGAATGGTAAGACCAACATCATCTGAAAATAAAACGCAAACAAAACAGAGGATAATTCTACACCCCAGGTTCAATGTGGCCCACAGCATGAATACTGTTCATCATCAAGTTTCCTCCTAAGTATCTGGGAGTGATGATCGATAAGGATTTGAACTGGCACACTCATGTTACAAGTATATGTTCAAAGACACATCAGCGTCTTCACTTTCTTCAGAGACTTAGGCTCTTCGAAGTCAGCCTGAATATTATGTTGACCTTTTACAGGGTCAGTATAGTCTCTCTTAAAGGTATGGTATATGCAACTAGTTCGGAAATCTAACCGTTGTATATAAATCCCAAATCCAGAACTGCCAACCTTGGGATTTTCTGATGAATACCACCATGTGCATGCAGAGCGTGTGCCGAATCTTTGGGGGGTCCTACACACGTTTGCGCGTTTCACACATTCTTGGGGTTCCCACACATAGTTACACTCTTTTTGGGGGGTGGGACCCTTTACACTATTATTTAAGCCCAAGTTCTCACTACAGTATAAACCCCATTACCAGAACCAGGTCTATGAAAACAAGAACCAAAGAAGTGAATATATGCCACATGAGCACTTTACACCTATATAAAAATGCTATTTGAAAATAATTGATCTGAAAGTTTAAATTGCAAACCAAACCACCATTATTTACAAGCAATTCCGCAAAAACAATACCCAACAAGGCTTATAATGACCAAACTTGGCAACATCGCATGCACGTTGGTATTTACATACTGACTTCCAGAGTTGTTGGCAAAAGGTTAACTTGTTTGCTAACTGCATGTTTAGCCACCACAGACATTGTACAGTTAAGATGTAATGATGCTTGGCTGGGACAACAACAAATGAGTAACTATTAGACTTCTCAAGATAACACAAAGAGTGCAATAGGGGAGCACTCTGTCAATCAAAATGGTAAATCTAAGACTGCTAAAAACAGCTAGATGCATCTTAAATAAGGGGATATGTGCAATATCTCTCTCTGTGTTCACTGTTTTTTGTATTGTGTTCAATATTGTGACTGTTAAATGTTACATTTATGCAGTGGCGAGACAAATAAACAAACCTGGACTTAAGACCTAAACTTAAACCATTCTAGCTTTGACAGGAGACTTACCCAACACGCAGCATTGCAATTTAGTGTTCTTGAAGGCCCTCTTGACAGTGGAACACCTCTTGTCATTTTTTCCGGCCCAATTAAATTTACTGGCCAGGCCATTTGTTAGCGCTGCAGCCAACATCCGCCTGATGAGGTCGGAGGTGTCGATGCCTCCAACCATGACCAGGTGAGAAATCTAAAAAAAAAAAAAAAAAAAAAGATATAATCAGGTCACTTCTTTAGCCACTTAAACTCAATCATCAATCAATTCTTAAACCCCAACATTGGTAATGTGAGGAAAGCTTCTGCTGAAAATAGAAGATCAAAAAGGTTGTATTGTGAGCTTGTCGATCAACTATTTTCAGCAGGAGATTTCCGAACAGAATAGATACTAGTATTGAGCCTTGAGGGGCTTCGGATACCCATATGGGGTTCAAGGGGTTAAATTTGTGCCGTTTCTAGATGATTTGTTTGAAAGAGCACTCATTTCATGGACACAGACCAACTTGCTACACCGACATTCCAGTATTAGACCATGGGACCGGCAAAATGTCGTGCTCATCAAAAGAGACGAAACATATGTGGGATAATTTTGTTCGTAGGACATTCAGGAGAGAGAAATGTATGATAGCAGTTTCAGATGCGTAGCTGAATACCATTGTAAGGGTATAATTTGAATATACAAAACCGCATAATTCATTGTTGTCTGAAGTTCAAAATCATTACGTTTTATGCACATTTCTGAATTTCATATCATGGAATGACATCACCATCATCATAAAATAACTATAGATAGGCTGAATAGGCTCTGGTAGCCATAATGGGCAATTACAATTGACTGCCACTCTGAAACAGGTTCTTGATTTAACATCATAGAATAATGAGTGATACTTCTTTTTAAGGGTTCACGAGGCTGTAGAAACCATTTAGACATTACTTTGAAGAGTCAGGAACTCTCAAAGACTATGTTGTACCCCACTTTACAACTCAACTCAGGAAAACATGTACATGTAAATGAGAATCACACAACTAGACTACTACTACACAAAACCACACACGATTTGCAGACATCTGTGAGAGTGTGGTTCTGCCATACACTACATTTACAAGATAAGAGTGCTTTTGCTGCTTGTGGAAAACTGAATGCACCAAGGTTATTGAAGAAAAAACAGAATTTCAGCAGATATTCAAACAACTTGGCCAGACTTGAGAATGTTTCAACAGAGCTCTTTGACCTACTGCAGCAGTTTACTTGTAGCTGGTTCCTGCCTGAAACCACCTCCAGTGACATGAACATGATCCACTTCCAAATATTCTGTACAAGGAGATGAGAGGCTGATTCCAGTCATCTCCCACCATGTAGCGAATGCCTTCTCCATGCCCTCAGCGCTAATGACCAGACTAGAATGCTCTCTGAAGACTAAACCATCGACACCTGATCCCATGCAGAGTGGATGAACAACAGCATCACTGGATGTGCAAAGCCCAAACAGCAGTTATCACAGCAATGTGCCGGGATATACAGACCTCTGCAAACTCCTGAACTATACAAACCGGAGTAAGATTCAATGCCTAAAGATGAATAGGACAGTTCTATAAACAAATCACAAATATGTGTAATTATTTGTTATAACAGCGAAAAATAAAAACAAAGCTCATTTCTTGTTCATTTGCTACAAAACAAGTATCATTGATTGTGGGGTCAAAATTAAAGTCAAGGCCAAGATATGCCAATTTTGTCAACATTTTGGATCTAAAATGACCATGAACATACGACAATGAACTTGAATTAATTCAGTCACATCATAAATCATGTCAGCACCCCATAGAACATATAATGTCATTCCAAAATCATCCAAATATACCCATTCGTTGCAGGTCCACACAGCACCCCATATAACATATTTTGATAACAGAATCATCCAAATTGACCCACTAGTTGCTTATGCATTCATTAAGTACCACATTATCTTCAAAAGATTAGTTCATATTATAAAGGGCCTAAAGAAATGTACCAAAACAAAAGTCCCATCCAACCTTCATCCCTTCTAATGAGCACCATAATCAAGGATCAGGGGTCGGGCCTATGATCTATATTCAAGTTCATGTAGGTCGTTAAGTTCAACCACTTTAAACCCCATTCAGACCAGGAGAACATTTTGCTGTTGTACAGTATGCAGCAACATATTTTTGTAATCTTTGAATAATATTTGAAGTTTTTCAGAAAACAAAAGTCAGGCCTAAATGGTTTAACTGCTGTATTATGGTCATGTCAACATGACCAAATGACGAAATGTGAGTGAGAGAACACTGTATTATCCACATTAAAACGAATGTAGCGCAATCTGAGCAATAACTTACAATCTGTTTACGGACAGATTCATCCTCGAGGAAGGATTCTGCCAGGAAGAATTCCTCCTCTGTTGACAGGGGCAGCTTTATTGGCATGGGGGCTGTGGCTGCGGCTTCGGCTGCTTGGGGGCTGCCCTCTGCCAGTTGATATTTTAGGCGCTGGACTTCCCTTGACAGCTCCTTCACCTCCACGAGGACCTCTGAGACCATGGCGGTGATTCTTTGAAGGGCAATGTCTTAAGAAAAAGAACATTGAAAACCATTAGATGTCAAGTTGATATACTGTAACCTGTAAATGACTTGTTAAGAATTACACTAACAGACTTGCCTTTTAAAAGCTGCCTGGTGTCACTGCCCTGTCCGTTTCCATCTGTAAAAGAAACATTCATGCAATTTAATCATTGCGCACATTTTGAGAGGTGAGTGTGGCTGTGTATCAGAGGGAGGGAGTGATTTCTTAAGCTGGTGTCAATAGAGCTCTTAAGTCATGATGTCATACCACTAGATGGCGCTATTACGCGTGTTCGTGCTGTTGAACTTTGCATTGATATCCTCATAGATGAATCTTAGATCGCCTGATATAAGAACCGTGTTCCAAAAATAAATACATCATCCACACGTTTCTGTCAGGGGGGTGACTTTACACCGTTCATGATATTCATTTATATTTTTATAGCCTGTTTCGAGAAAATAGAGTTAATTCTGCCAAAAGTAATTCGTAAACCACACTTGTGGGGACACTTCCGGGTTTTAAATCACTGTTCTCTATCAACAGAGTGGATGATGTGTTTATTTTTGGAACACAGTTCTTATATCAGGCGATCTAAGATTCGCCTATGGGGATATCAATGCAAAGTTCAACAGCACGAACCCGCGTAATAGCGCCATCTAGTGGTAGTGACATCACACTTAAGTGCTCCATCCCCTTCCCTACAGCTTTATTAAACAGAAAAGACATTTTCAGTATCCAATCAGGAGAGAAATGTAAATACAGATGAATTGAACACAGGACCTACAGTAATGGAAACAAGGACCGAGGGCATTGTCATTGTTGGCTTTTAGCATTGTTGTATAACTGTGTCCCTGTACTTTTTACAAACATTTAATAAAGTATGCAATCAAAGGAGAGGGTTAACAAAATAGTGAGCAATGATCTTCAGAATAGAGATCTAAACTACACACCACTTCTTACCATTGCAACCATGACCAGGCACTGGGTGAGATTGCATGTAGTTCCCATTACAGAAGTCTAGAGGAAAAAAAACAACACACTTAGATAAAAAAACAGACAAATTTGATTTAACAAGGACATCACGGAGCAGCTGTATTGCACAGAGAAGCCAAACAACCTTCTTGCCTCGAAAGTCTATGAATCAATTATGTCTTTGTAATGAATAGGGTTCCTTAGTGAAGAATACAATGGCTTACCATTTTGTGCACTTTGTGGAGGACCACTGGGGGTGTTGTACTGCACCAAGTGTCCATATGGCCCTGTAGAAACAAAATCAGCTATATTTCACTACAGCTTGAGAGTAGAAACAGCCTGATGTGGCAGGATATTTTGTTGACACCTAATTCTGAATTGTATGTTCAGCCATGCTAAACTGATTTTAGTAACGCGAAAATGAACGCTGGGTTACTCCTTTTATAACCTGTTTGGTCATGTATACGGCTATCGGAATATCCTAATCAAACGTACTTCCTGCACATATTCTATTCCTGTACGGAGTCTTGGTCTTTTGAGTCCAGAAAGTACTTCCGTTATGCCAAAATATTCCTATTTGCCACTAGGGATGGAGGAGGAAAAAATAGATTCACCAATTAATCGCGATTCAGAATCGGACAATTAATCGTGATACACACTTTTCAAAAATGTATAATGGAAACATTTCAATTAATCGCAGAATCGGACATACTCTGCTGGTAATCGGCCTAACACACTGGTCTGGCACAGTCTTTCTGAATAACCATTACCATCTGGTGGTCATCACTGGTCAATATAAATCACATCACTTTGTTTATTAGTCACACAGTGAAGGGGAAATAAATCATGTATTGGAATCACAATTTAATCGAATCATAGCCCTCTGAATCTGAAACGAATCGCCAGGTACCTGAATCGTTCCACCCTATTGGCCACCATTAGACCAAGAACATTTGCACACAGTATACAGAACATGAAATAGGGAACACACACTATTGCGTACACACACAGCCCGCGACCCGCACCCGTCTGATAAAATCTAAAGATTTTAGACACATTTGAAAACTGGTGCCTGTTGATCAGAATGAACGGCAAGTCAATTTATAGGACGTATGAAAAGTCATGGATATGGTTTGATCGAGATATCTCAACTGATTACCATTTACCATGTTAACGGGATAACCCTGTTTGCTCACGCATGTAAAGACCTTATTCCGAATTTTCAGTAACTGGGAGATTGACCAATAACCCGGTTAGAAGAAAGGTATTGAGTGCATGTAAACATAGCCACTGACTCTGAAAGAGCATAGGTGTCATACCTGCTCTTGTACTAGGTTGCTGTGGGCTCATCAGCTGCTGTGCATGCAGATCTACAGGAGGTGGGACGTGCAGCTGATGGTATTGCGTAGCTCCAGCTAAAAACACAGTAGGAAATACAAACAGCTGAGAAGTCATTGGTATATGATGTTTGTGACCTTTCTTGTCAGGAACCGTTTCATTTTCTTTAGAGTTTACAATTTAAGCACTTAGCTGACGCTAAGTGTTAGTGAGATTGTAGATCTGCTATTTTTGAAAGAAATCGTGAAAATGTCTGCAAGCCATTGTATATTTTGACCCAATTCTATGAATGTCTTCTAAATGCTAGATCTGAAATTTGAACATTTGTTCGAATCTTTGAATATGCATTTTTTTTAAGGAAACTTTTTTAACTGAAATCTGTTTCTGGTCATCCCTGGAACGATTCTTTTCTAGATGACGGTCTGCAGCCATGTAATTTTGGGGGTCCTTGACATGGAAAAGTTTGACAGCCACGGATTTGGAAGGGGTATTTAGATGACAGAATCAAGGTCACAATATTCATTTTCACGATTTCTTTTCCTTTTTTTAAGGTTAAGCAAGGCAATACATCAATACATCAAAGGCAAAGACATTGTATTGTACATATATTGTAACGTAAGAAAAAAAAAGCTAAACAATACAATCTAACTTATATGTAAGGTCAATGAGCAGGTGCCATGGAGTCTGCAGATGTGAGTCTTCAGGCCACGGTAGAAGCTAGGGATTAAGTCTGCTGTTGTGCAACATGAGATTATTCCACAGTTTAGGAGCCAGGAGGAGAATTGTTTAGGACGAGTGATTTTTCATCCAGGGGCTTTTAGCAAGGGCTCTGTCAGCATCCCTATATTACGCAGGTTAAGCTATGACTGCTACGCCAGTGTTCTACGTGATCCGGAGAGCGATCAGATAAACCTGCCGCCGCAGCTGATGCTACAACCCATAAGCTGCCTCTCCATGTAGTGTTCACAACGACACGCACAACGCACTGCAAGGAGTTCATGGTAATCAAGGAGTTCAGTAAAGGGTGAGGGAACCTGTCGCGACCGCGGCCGTACGTCAGTACAGCTTAACGATTTGAACTGCTGCTGTGATTACGTCATAGTAGCCGCAATCTGCCCAGCGTCGCTGCACTGAAAAACGCCATGCTTAAGGTGGCTATTACCTGATTTCATGTGATGGAGGTTTTGCTTCCTCAATGTGTGCAACGCCCTGTTTAAGTGACTCTGAAAGTGCATATTGTCATACCTGTACTTGTAGCCTGCTGTGGGCTCATCTGCTGGCCATGGGCAGGTTTTGGGACCTGAAGCTGTCGGTAATGCACCGCTTCAGCTGAAAAACACAGTTGGAAATACACAAAGCTGAGAAGTCATTGGTACATGATGCTATAATGACCTTTCATGTGAGGAAATGTAGTAGAAAGTAGTAGAAAGTAGATTTAATACATTGCAGCATTCTCTTTCCCCGTCTTAGAACATTACTGTTCTTTAGCACATTTAGTGCCATCATTTATAAATAAAGACGGAGTGTTCCGACTTTTGTTTAATTAATCAGCTTAAAACATTAATAATATCTTTCGATCGGATGGGAAGCTATTATGTAAAAACACACCAGGTTAGCGTAACAAGGAAGTGAAAATCGGCTGCTTTCAAAGCCAACACTACTGTTTTGTACACCCTACGGGCAGCAAGGAGGGGGAGAAGACTTTTAGCCAGTTGCAAACCAATCGTGCTGTGGCATTTTGGAACAGTTGGAGGGATTTGAGTGCACATGCCAGGAGGCCAGACAGGAGAGAGTTACAGTAGTCAAGTGTTTATTCTGGATGGTACTCAAGCCCCCCTCTGGTGGTACTAACATTTTGGAGGTTAAGCTATGACTGCTACGGCAGCGTTCTATGTGATCTGGAGAGCGATCAGCGCTCGATAGATAAACCTGTCGCCACAGCAACTGATCCTACAACACCAGAAGCTACCTCTCCACGTAGTGTCCACAAGGCCGCGCACAGCGCAATGCCTCGGCGCGTTACCATGGAAACCAAGGAGTTCAGTCGAAGGGGTGGGAACCTGACCCGGACCGCGGCCATTCGGAAAAACACCAAGCTTAACCTGGCTATTATGGTGGTACTTGGAGACAGATATTTTCTAGATGTGGTACTTGGTGTGAAAGGTTGCGAACCACTGCTATCGTGTGAACCTGCAGGATCTGGTGACTGATGCAATGTGTGCATTGCAGCGCCCTGTTTTATCGATTTGGAAAGAGCAGGGTGTCATACCTGTACTTGTGGCCTGCTGTGGGCTCATCAGCTGGGCATGGACAGGTTTTGGGACCTGGAGCTGTTGGTGCTGTGGGCTCATCAGCTGGGCATGGACAGGTTTTGGGACCTGGAGCTGTTGGTGCTGTGGGCTCATCAGCTGGGCATGGACAGGTTTTGGGACCTGGAGCTGTTGGTGCTGTGGGCTCATCAGCTGGGCATGGACAGGTTTTGGGACCTGGAGCTGTTGGTACTGCACCGCTTCAGCTGAAAAACACAGTAGGAAATACACAAAGCTGAGATTTCATGATGCTATTGTAACCATCCATGTGGGGAAATGTTTCATTTCCTTTCATCTCATATTACAAGATTTAATACATTGCAGCTTTCTGTTTCCCCGTCTTAGAACATTAGTGTCCCTTAACCCATTAATAACGGGACAGCATTTTGCGTTTGAACTTGACCTTGAACCATTTTTGTTCTTTTTTCTTTTTTCAAAGGTTTGCAGAAATGTTCACGGTTTCTTTCAAAAACAGCAGATCTACAAGCTCGCAGCGCGCTGTAAGCTTGTATATCTGCTGTTTTTCATCTGTTAAAGCATAAAACAATGGTTAAAGCAGTTCAAAGCAGGTCTAAATGGGTTAAAGAGCATGCATGGTGTCATACCAGCTTGCTGTGGGCTCATCATCAGCTGCTGGGCATGGACAGGTTTTGGGACTTGCAGTTGGTGGTACTTCGCAGCTCCATCTAAAAACACAGTAAGAAATATACAAAGCTGTGAAGACTTTGAGGTATATGATGCTGACTAAGGAATAAAATAAAGGGATGAAAGCAAAACCACTGCGTCAATTTTAAGTTAATCAAAAGACTTCAAATGTAAAGCGATGAAATACAGATTCTTTGATTTGCTTATTAATGGCAAAATGTTACAGTATTTGACTGTCAACTGTTCACGATTATGAACTTGCCCAGGTGGCGATTGCCGATAATAAGTAACAGATCTACTCAGGGGAAATACTGACAAGTTGTGACTCAAACATGATAAGAATTGCATACCAATAATACTCCATCTAAAAGCATGGTGTACAACTACACATTGTTTTGGCATTACATCTGAAATGCATTAACACGTTTAGATAATGTGGCTTCTGTAGCATGCATGGTGCCAGTTAGCTCCTCACAAGAACATACCATCGGATATGGGTTCACTTACTGTTATTTGGGTCACAGGACAGTGAATCAGAGGACAACCATTCTAAATGACTATGTCTGCCATCCGATACATCTAAAAAGGTAAACCAGACAGAATTGAAGTTAGTGGAAATTGTGTTTAAGCAGTTACCAAGATGTATAAACATTCATAACTACACTACCTTCCATTTCCTGCTCCAAGGACCCCACAGAACTTTGGCCCTGGCTGAAATTGGAGTGCCTTGATTTTGACTTCCCTCCTACAACACAATTTAGTATTATATATTTATTTATTTATATTAGGGCTGTCAGTCGATTACATTTTTTAATCCCATTAATCGCATGATTGTCCATAGTTAATCGCACGATTAATCGCAATTAATCGCATATTTTGTATTTGTTCTAAATCTACCTAAAACTGATATTAATACTCATATCAACATGGGAGTAGACAAATAGCAATCACTAAACCCCAACATCCCTATTCTAAGGGGATATTCACCAAATGTAGCAGATTTACAAGCTCATTACAAGATGCTACAAGATCTTGTAGATCGGCTATTTTTGGTGAAGAGAGTTGGTGTATAAATATAACTCAAGTAAAGTGCAACTCGGGTGTTTTACAAAGCAAGCATGAGGCATTAGAGGGTCTAAATTGGTTTAACTGAAGTAATATTGATACATTCTAAATATTATCAAAATATTCTGAGGCACCCTGGACTGGTGTTATTGGGCACCCTAGTTCACTATGAGAAACCCAGCTGTTATGATGTAGAGAGTACTAGAGACACTGATGGCTTGTTGGAGATGTGTGGCACACACAAGCCATAGTCAGCCAGATCTGCCGGATTTCAGCCGGAGTTGGGCCAGAACAGCCGGATGTGGGCCATAACAGCCGGATTTGGGCCAACCTGTTTGATATGTGGGTATTTGATGCGAGTTGTCTTCCTCACTCTCTATACTACGGAGCGCACCAAGGCTCAAACATCAGCTGAGTTAATCGCAAGTTAAAAAAATTAGTGGCATTAAAAGGATTGTGAGTTAACTAGTTAATAGCGCACTAAAATTGACAGGTATAATTTTTATATATATATATATATATATATATATATATATATATATATATATATATATATATATATTCACAAATTACAATGTATGCATTTTTGGCTAAAACTATATAGAATGACTGCAGCCAGTGCAATAGTTTGTTGGTAAAATGTCAGACAGGTGTAATTTGTTTTTAACTGTAGCAGTGTGCAGTTCTAAGATTGCCTATGTCAATAGGCAATATTTAGTCAATAGGCCTACCTGGGAAATCCACAGAAGGTGGTTTTGCAAACCGTTGTTTTTTGTTGTCCCTGTCAGCACTCGATTGGTCATCAGAGTCCGACTCTCTGTTGGCATAGTTGGAATTTGGCCTACAGACAATGACAGAAATGTGGTCATAATGTTTATTAGCCAAGTCGACAGTCTCATATGACCACAATAGAAACAAGCCCTCTGGCCATTTGCTGAGCTGTGTAGTTTACTTAATCCATGTGGCGGAATAAGCAGAGCTGTGATTGGTGTGATATTGTGGTGGTCAACATAAGGACAGATGTACTGACTAAATCTAGACAACTCAGCTGGATCCATCATGACAATGCTGAGGGGAGAAAAAGAGGTTAACACTTACTTAGATTTTCTTTTCAGCTTGCCTAGCTGATCTTCTTCATCATCCGTTTCTATGGCAGAGGTAGGACACGCTGTTTTGACATACTTCTTTTCTCTGCGTAAGGCTTCAGCATGGTTCTCTGAGAAGTACAAGGGAAAATGCAAATTGAAATAACTGCAAAAGCACAAGTGAATCTGTAGTTGTCATCTACAGTATGCTGCTGCATCTGATGGTAGGCAGCCAGGGGCAACGGTGGCTCAGGGGTAGAGAAACCGTCTTTGGAACGAGGAGGGATCCCGGAAGGTTCCCAGTGCAAACCCGGGCTCCCCCTGGGTTAGTGTCGAAGAGTCCTTGAACAAGACTCTGAACCCCTGGTTGCTCCCGGTGTGCTGGTTGGTGCCTTGCATGGTTTCCTCTGACATCGCTGTGTGAATGGGTGAACGTACTGCACAATCTATGTAAAGAGCCTTGGTTAAAAGGTGCTATATAAATGCACCATTCACCATTTACCAGCCTAATCCAAATCGTTTTTACTCTGATGTACCTGCAAACACGATGTCACAACAAAGTACAACCTTGCATGTAACTGTATACTTTGATTAGTTTTGTACCATTAATTAACCATGGCATCCATTTTCTGGTCATGTCCTGAAGTGTACATACTTGGAAATGAGCAAACGTTCCTAAAAAAAGCTAGTCAACAATATCATAATGTGTCATGTGTCGCCTATATGTGTATATATACACAAACACTGTATGTCTTGCACAGATTACTCACCACAGCTAGTAAGTAGGCGCACATCCGTGTAGACGGTCCACTTCTCATCTGGTTGCATTCTGTCTTTGATGGCTTTTGCTAACGTAACTTTTGAAGGGGGCCAAAACAGAATCTTCTCTTCTGCTCTATACCAGCTCTTGATAACCACTGCTGTCCCACCATTGGGGAACTGGGCTACTGAGTACAGCACCTCCTCACACATCTTAAAAGGGCTATGGATGAAATGACAAGAACTATGCAATGAACTCTTCATACAAGCCTTTTCCCATACTGCCCTACAAAGCCAAAATTCAGTAACTACAAAATAAATGTATTTAGTGATGCCGCGATACGATATGGTGATCGGATATCGGATCAGACATTAGAAAAAACAGGTATATCGGATCGGAATCGGATGGATATCACCGATCAAATGCGGCGATAAATTCTGGGGAGGTTATGTTCTCTGTTTGGGTCATATTTGTTCATTAATCCTTTTTTTTACACTCCAGACTACAAAATCAGAAATAAATAGTATGATATAAACGTCTGCTGCCTGCCAGATATGAGACAGCATAGAGATACTTAACATGAGTGCATATCGTATCGGTAATTATATCGTATCGTATCGATTTAGATGCTTCCATATCGGATATCGCATCGAAATGGAAAAAACATGATCGGGGCATCTCTAAATGTATTGTTATAGGACGTTTGGAGAGAATCACTTAATTAGTACCACAAGGCGCCAGTGGCTGACAAAAAGTTTACAAGTTGCTTGCTGTTAGGGTTACGTTTAGGTAGAGTCTTAGGTTAGGGTTAGGTTTAGACACTTTTTTAAAAGTGAGATGTGACTGCGGGGGGAGGAGGATGGATCTACTCAAAGCCAGGTCTGAATTATCAGCAAGCAGGTGTGTCTGTGTGTTAGTGCCAGCGTGAAGTAATGCACATTAACAAAATATGAAGGTGCAGGAGAGAGGGGGCTGCGGTGTAGTAGAAAACTAGCTCCTTGTCTTCAATCGTTTTGACTCTCCAAATATACTGTAACATACATATACTATATATATATATATATATATATATATATATATATATATATATATATATATATATATATACATATACATATATGATTTTCAATTGGCCAGCCAAAACTGGACTAATCACTGACCAAAATGTAGTTACTTTGGCTTTGTAGGACAGGGACAGTTTGGTTATGCTTCAAAATGAAGCAGCGGCATTGCAATGGCACCATCTCCATCTGGATAGAGAAGACATTTCCGCTTGATATGGCCAAGCCTACATACTCCTATTGGGCCTCATTCATCAAGCACTTAAGATCAATATAAGATCATATTTTGATCTTACCGGCATTTAGGACGATTCTCAAGTTCGGGGTCAAATTCATCAATGTGTTTTGGTCTTGGATTTGTGCTGGAAATACGATGGAAAATACACCACCTCCGACCATGGTGTAAATCTTTGCATATATTTAGGATGCTTTTTTCGGTTGGTAAATAAGCCATCAGCCCGCGGTGCATATTTAGAATGCTTTTTTCTTCATGCAAAATCAATTTTAAATTGTGCCAAACATCAAATAAAATATTTATTAGTCCATTCTGCCCAACATGTGCCAACACATGTATTAAAAAAATTAAAGAATATGTCAATTGTCAAACAATTACATATTCAGTCGTGGATTAGCTGTCACTGAGTTTGTAACCATATGGACCCGCCGATGGGGGACCACTCATGCACCGCATGATGACTGCCCGCACTCGTCCATTTGGTTTCATTTTAAAGAGTTAAGGATCTATAAAGGCCCAAGGGTCTGTTTGGTTACCAAATCTCCTTCATTTAGCAGGAGACCAGAACACTTGTAAACCCCAGCACAGCACTGTGGGTCCCTGGACCACTGGTTGAGACCCACTACACTACCTAGGCCTATACTGTATTTGCCACTAGCCTATATTCTTACCTCTGATGAAGAATAGCAGCGTTTCACTTTGTGGATATTTCCACATCATTTTTAGTGTAGCCTATTATTCCGTGATGGATGAACCTTGTAAACCACTTTATTCTATTATAGTCAACATTACGTTAGCATCCATTTTGCAATCTGCGGGATCAGAACAGTTTTAATTCATATCCTATGTTGTCAATGTGACACCGATATGTTTTTCTTTCCTTTTTTTCCTCTGTTTTTTGACGAGACAAGTTGAAGTTTTAATATGCAGCAAGTCCAAGTTCAAGTTCCGTCTGCCGGCGAGAAGATGGGGGGCGTGGCGACCCTCCACTGATTAGGCTTTAATTTATAATAGACTAGGCTACTGTTGGCCTATTGATCACATCAACACATAATGCTACACACAAAAGCAAAATAAGTCTTACCTTCGGTCTGATAAGGATACTGGTGGCTTTACAGGACAGTGTTGAAATATTAATTCAAAAAAAGAATTTCCCCTCAGTATAATATAAATAAATAATAAAGCTTGCGACCTGGTCTGGTCCATATCGGAAAGCAGCGCGTGTCACAGCTCATACTGTATATTCCTTCAACATTATCTTTTTGGCAATGTTCAGTAGAAAAGGATTATAATATCCATCCCATGTTTATTATTTTGTGATTGAGGACTAATCGTAGCCTTGTAAATGTGCCGATCTATAGAGAAGAAAAAATAGGCAGCCTATTCTTTTTTTTCTCTCTTTCTTTTTTTTCTTTTTTTTTTTGACAAGACACAATTAAGTTCAACATACAACACAGCATAACCAAGTTTAAGTTGTGATTTCTAGTAGCCTATGGTGTGAATGGGTTCCCAGAGCAGAAAGTGCTTAGTCATGCTCTCTCTACCATATATGGTCCAGCCATAAGTACTATGGAAGCTGCTCTCTCGTTTTTACCCTTGTTTTTGCACTTAAATTTACGTCCAAATTCATCATGACATACACCTGTGGATAAGCACAAAATGGGATATACACACTGCTTGATGAATTTGACTGACGTTTGGACTTACTGAAATTTAAGATGAAATTTAAGGAAAAAAATACACCCTATTTACGACCAGATTGATGAATGAGGCCCATTGTCTCTTGCAACCCACTGACCTTGTAGGTTCCAATGTATGAGGACTCACAGGGGTACATGTAATATGGCTGTTTGTGTCTGTACTTTCTGTAAATTACATATATACCATCCTCTGACTTAAGAATATTCTGTACTAATGCAAAAACATCTTCAACCTCAATACAGTTGTCTCCCTTCTTTGTGGACAGAGTAAACAGATGAGTGGAGACCTTCCTGTACTGTTGTGATGAAATGAACTGTGGGGGCACAGGACCACCAGTGTGGATGTTATGCAATATCGGCTCACTGGTGGGACATAGTGCTCTATGTGGAATTTCCATTTCAGACAACCTTTTTACTACCTGTTGTAGAGGCTGATGTGGCTTGCGTAGAAGATGTTTTAGAAGATTTGGTTTTCAAATGGGAATCCTGAGATATTATCTAGACTGCCAAAATTCCTGTATTCCTCAGCTAAATGAATAAGCTGGTGTACATTGTACACAATCTCATCTTTTCCATACAAGGCCCCAAAGTGTTCCACAAATGAAACCATTAATTTGTGTGCAAAGGCCAACATCTCCTCAGATATGGCAGGGGACAGCAACACATACATTCCTACAGAAAACAGCATGAAGTTGTCGTACAGCTCACTGGGTAGGGAACCCTTCAAAACAATAGGACCCCAATACAACATGAATGATCGAAACTCAGTAGCTTTCCATCGATCTACCTCTGACAATGCCCTTGGTTTACGGTTAAATTCACAGGGCATGTGCGGACATAGTGAGATCAGTTTACCTGAAATGGTTTCTACAGTTTGGGAATTAACCCTTGTTGCCAACTTTTTCCCCTTTAACCACATATTAAGCAGTTTCCTTGTTACTCCAAGACAACAGAGATGCATGTAATCAGTTGGAAACATAGAAACCATTTTAACCAATCCAGATAAAGGGCTCGTCCCAGTGTGATGTTCCTCATCAACCATGTCATCGAAACTGGAGTCTGTCCTGAGTCTGACGTTTGTTTCAGGATATGTAATTTTGTTCCTCCACACACCCTCCTGAAAACACTTATCACAACCCGAATATCCGTTAAATGCCTTTATCTGCTTAATATAGGCTCTAGCCGGAGCATCACAAATGAAAGAAGAAACCTGTACAATAAATAGCTTGCCATTATAAATAATGCCATTAGACAGTACATCCTGAAGGTCTTTGACAAACTGCTCTAGGTACTCAGAAACACTCTTTGGCTTACTAAGACCACAAAAAATGCCAACAACAAATGGGAACTTGCTGTAATCACATTTGAGACAACAAAGTATGGGCCAAAACTGAAGTTTAGAACTTTTGAATAAGGGTAGGCCATCTATATTGAACTGTAAATTTAATGTAGTCAGGGTTGCTGGTAAACTCAAACATGCCAACCGTGAAAGTACACCTTTAACAATACCAAAATGATAATACTGTCCCCCTTCAATGGTAGTGGTAGGTACATGTTTCTGTGTTCCAAGCAATGTTCTTCCGTCTTTAGGAAGGGTGGGATGAAATGTCCTCAAAATAGACAGCAAAGAGGACAGTGCAACCAGAGACACAGAATAGTTTGTTGCCCAATACTTTAAACTAGTCATGAGCAAATCTTCACTATTCTCCTCACTGTCCGAGCCAATTTCATTTTCAGATTCAATATTGTCATCGTCAGCTACACTTTCAAAATGTACATTTGCTGAGGCCTTTGAGGTTTTGGACATTATGTCTTCACTCTGATCATTAATTAGAGTTCTGTTTAGTGGCAAGTCTGATGTTGTTGGTAGATCTAGCAGGGACTCTGACGAGGTTGGGACAGCCACAGGATTCGTGCTCCCCAAACAGTGAGGATTTGCGTTGGAAATAACAGGTAAATTAGAACAATTAGCAGCAGCAGCATTAAAATCATTAAGGATATCCTGCTCCGTGTCTTTCACTAGTTTGCGCTTTTTACGATAATTAGCCCAGTAAGATGCCATTGTCTTTGTGATGAGGTGCTGTAATCACTATAAAGAAATATTGCCCGTTTACTTTGCTGTAATGGACTCTGTCTATCTTCTTTCTTCAAATCTGTCTTGACACTGCCACCGATCCTGAAAAAGAAAAAGAATCCAAATGAATGCCAATTCAAATAAATGTGTTAAAATAAAGTAGATGAAGGGAAGAACAGTGGATCCAGGACCCAAACAAGTGAAAACAGAAGCTCTACAAGCTCACAACATGACACTTTGCACCGCATTGTACACTTACAGATCAGCTATTTTCACTACTTTGACACATTCGTTTTCTAATATAGGCCTATGGCATTTCTTAGATTTATTTTATTTGTTCATGAATATGGATTTTTGGATTCATTCATTAAAAAATATCACTTTGTGGCAACATTTTCTGAAAGTGTTTTGATATCATAATTTAATCAATGTTAAAAAATCAAGGTACCCATAAAAATGTGTCCATGGCCCACAAATGGCTCACGATCACCTTTTGGGAAACAGTGGTGAGAGCCTACAATATTCTAAAACCATTTTTGAGAAACAATCCAGTTGTACTTTTAAAATTTGACTGGCAAATAAATATGCAGATTTCCCACTAAAGACAAATTATATTCTACAAAAAAGAAAAATAGAGACTATGATTTACAAGCTGAAAAAGCTGCCTTAGAAGATCAAAGCCTGAAAAAGTTTTCCCTATTCAAAATGTAGAGGGTTTAATATTTATTTTCTGCATTAGTATATACAGACAATTTTACATCATGAAACAAGAGTGGATATAACACTATTTTACATGTGTACCTTGACAGAAATCTTTATAACCACTGGTTTAATGACAAATAGAGCAGACCTAAAGAATTGTCAGTATGGAGACCTATTGCAATAATAGCTGGTTTGGCAACACTTGGTTTGTGGTCATTTGTTTAAAAAAATTAATTAAAAAAAACTGCAGCTTGGATGTGGGGTTTCAAGCAATAAGAGGGAACTGAACTGCATTGCACAATGAAACAAAACTAAACATTGCACTGCTGTACATATGGATTAAAAAGAAATATTATCTTAACTTCTAAACTAAAATATCAGCGTATAATACCCAACAATAACAATGCAGACAGATACCAGCTGTACTGCAATAGTACTTCATCTCTTTAAACACACATTCATACTTCTAAGGGAGCCCATTATTTCCCCATCCTTAATAATTACACTTTTCTGACTTGAACAGTTCAAACTATATACAATTAAGTTGTTACCCCTCTCAACATCACCCGTGTTTATTTCACGCTGCCACCCAGAAGGCTTCATGCTTTGGAGGCTTCACAAAATGTAGCATTTAGCAGCACCACACACACGCACATGCACACAGGCAAACACACACCAAAATGATCGCATTTGATTGGCTGATTTAGCGACGTCATTCAGTTACAATGTAGACGATTGGTCTGTTCGCGCACCATTCTTGGCGCGCATCGGGCACCCATTAGGAAAACATAGCAAACACAAAGAAATATTAAATAATGTATTGGTTATCTGTCTGAAAACAGACCCAAAACAGCTACAGTTCCACGTGTACAGTACACTAACAAAAGGACCGCAACGTCCGTCGAATCTACAAACAGACATCAATCACCCAACTTCAGCATAAGCAACAAACACTGCTTATGTGCTTCACGCAAAACGGTTAAGAATAATAATTCAAACTTACTGTGCAGGACAGGCAGGGTTAGTCTCGGGGACCCAGCGTTTAGGCAGGAATTTAAATCAATGCAGTCAAATAAATCCGGTCGCAAAAACACACACGCTGTCTCACTCAGTTGTATGGAGCAGAGAAGGAACGAGCCGGTAGCATAGAGGTAGGCGCGCAGCCGGTAGCTGGGTGGGACGTACCATTCAGCTTGAATAGGGGTATTTTGGAATGCTCCACTCCTTGTAATCTCCTCTGTCGGCAATTTAATTTGCTGAATTTGTGTGGTTACAAATTATGCATAAACCCTAAGAGGAAGATTTAAAGCAAAATCACAACCCATTGTCCTCAAGGTATGGTGCTTAAGGCTTAATTTAAAATGCAACACCCCTGCCCTGCCTATGAAATGCTCTCACCCAGTCTCCTTTCTATAGAGTTAACCCTGGAAAGCCCGAATTAATTTCTACTTGCAAAAAAACATTTTCAACCTCACAGATGGTATTGTAGGAGTACTTTGGAGAGGAAAATGTATGTTTTTTTTTGTTGCTTTTTTTCATGTTTTTGCAATGTTTTATAGCCATAATTAATAAATCATAATTCATGCTTTAATTTACATTTGGGGGATATTTTTCAGAAAAAATAATATATGTACATGTTCTAGACATTCTAGTTCAAAAAGTGAGATGTTGTCTATCTAGACTCTTGAATCCAGAGGTTTTGAAGTGGTGTGAATGTCACCCTCAATGGGGTATATATGCAAATATCGTGGCCAATGGCATTGTAATACTAAACAATAGGACCCAATGGTTATGTTAATGTATAAAAAGAAGAGGAAAACACATTATACTGACTCTTTTTTTGATAAAATATAAATGTTGCCATAAGTAATCACTGAGCCTTGCAGGGTTAAGAGGGACAACTGCTTTCATCTTTAAAATGTGAATTGCAATATAAACGATGATATTATTATTATCATCATCATCATCATCATCATCATTATTATTATTACCCCTATCGATATTTGCGTACACGACAACCAGTGCTATTGCTGGTGTACGGCACCAAATTTCCATGGCCCACCATATGGATCCTGTGGGCGTGAAAAATAAGTGGGTGGGCTTTGCATGTTCTCTGGGACCCCATCTACGTATGGACGCCACTTGATCGCCCATCAGCCGTCTGGATGATCTTTTATTCCTTTTTATGTGTTCCTTATTATAACTGCTAGGAATCTTGCAGTTCAAGCACATGTCCACAGTGTGGCAGGCTATTTTCAAAGCTATTGGAACAGCCCACCGTGTACAGACAGAATCACAATCTATTTCCCGTGTACAGTGCATGATCCAAACTTGTGAGGGGCATAAAATCTGTAATAAATCGCTCCAAACATATTGTAAAAATCTAAAACTTCTGTCCATCCATATTCAAAGTAATCCGCATGTAGGCAGTTGTCCTTCACGTATTCATATATATTTAATGTATTTATTCCATAAATATTTTTGGGTGAGGGGGGCTCAACCCAATACAGCAGATCTACAAGCACCTCGCAGATCTACAAGCACCTGCCAGGGACACAGTTTGGTTGGCCTGTATAAGCCTTGCTGTCAACACACTACTACACCAACCATCACCTGCCTACCAATCAGGTCACCAAGCCAGGTGTGGTCAATTAGTGCCTGTCTTTTGATCAGTGCCTCCTGCCAAGTGGCCTCAGTCTTTCTTTGGAGTTCACTAGGAGAGAAGCATGTTTGAGCTCAGAGCAAAGTGTGTTTGTTTTCCATTTGGACTTACTGTGTTTTGTTGGTGTGTTTGTAATCTGGGTTCCCAGAAGTTTTTCACTTTTTGGCCACTAGGGGCGCGGGGGGGGGCTGCGGAGAAAAACTTCTGGGCCAAGTCTATCATTGGTCTGGCCAAGGATTTGCCCGGAAACCGTCACAAGGCTCTCTCGCTGAGCCTCCAATCATATCTCGGCCAGCCTGGAGGAGTCCCGCCCCACCGGATGTGCCTCCTGTGTGAATCCATCTAAACGTTCCGCGTGGAAACGTAACCACTAGTAACGAAACCAGCATATCAACATTGGCTAGGCTATGCTACAATGGCTACATCTGCAGCTGAACCAACCTCCAGTATTTTGGACACAATTATTCAAACTATCGGACATGATTTCGGAGTCGATGGCTTTAAACCCTTGCAGAAGCTATGTTTATCTACTCTAGCGACAGGGCAGGACGTGTTTGCCTGTCTACCAACGGGGTATGGTAAAAGTCTTATTTATCAAACCTGGCCTACCTTGAGCGATATGCTAGCCCGAGGTGGATATCGAGGTGTGGAAAATGGAATCGTTATCGTCATTAGCCCGTTAATCTCAATCATGGAGGACCAGACAAGACTCTTAAGGTCTAAAGGCACCCGTGCTGCCTATGTGGGTAAAGACGAACAAACTGACCAAGAAATCAAGGACGGCGAATACAACATCGTTTTCGCCTCACCAGAATCGCTTGTGTCCAATCAATCGTGGAGAGATGTTCTACAGGGTCCACTCTACCGCCAGCGTCTTGTTGGGATCGCAGTGGATGAAGCTCACACAGTTGTAAATTGGTAATTATTATTATTCTCTACGAACTGAGTACAATAGGAACGCAATGTAAACAAGCCAGTGTGCTTTCTTGGGGTTAAATCTATGAGTAGACTAGCCTTAGATTAAGACGCTTGTAGCGCACTTGCGGTGTTTATAAAACCCCCATCGCAAGTGCACTACGATCGTCTTAATCTAAGGCTATCTGTAGACCTTTTTCTGACGTTCATATAGACTTATAAACCACCCTTATGTTTGCGGAGCACTGTCTTTACTATTATTATTATTATCCCCCCTTTCTCTTCTGGCCGAGTTTTGTTTGACTCAATTTTGGTCAGTCTGAATTGAACAATTTAATAATATAATGTAAGGACTAGCCAACTGTTTCACTGTAGACGCCAGGTCTGTGGGAAGTGAACATTGCTGTCCCACCCCCTACTCGGTTCTACAGGGTGCGAATCCTTATTATTATTCTTTTGTTAATCTAATGGCCAAAAGAACACTGGCCATTGTTGTGGAGGAGGGTACGATTGTTTACATGAGACGCTAAATGCAAAAGGCAGTCAAATTCAGTCAAAATGTACTACAGCATATCATCACGTTTAACTCACTCAGATTACATCACATTCAACTGCTTGTATTAATAGTCAAATTATGCATTTACTGTATCCAAGTAAAAAGATGAATTAATTAGATACCTCACGCACAATAAAATCAAGTTTTGAATATTTCCCCAGACCATACAATCTGATACCACACTAGAATATATATTTTTTAAGGCTAGAATAGTAATAATAATTTTTACCTTTAGACTATTGTAAACAAAAACAAAAAATGCTATATCTAGTCAAACACTAACCTATTATCTTTCCTAGAAGTGTATATACAGCAGGATTGTATCCATAATATGCCTAATGTTCAATGGGGTGAGAAGCATTGTGAGCCTATGTATTTACATTTTTTTTCTTTTGCTCCACTTTTTTCACAGGGGCATCTCTCAGGGCACAGAAGCTCCTTTTAGAAAATGGTACGGACGAGTTGGGGAGCTTCGTTCCATTGTCTCCGGTTCAGTACCCCTGCTAGCAGTAACTGCAACAGCATCAACATTGACCAGAGAGATGATCAAAAAAGAACTGGGAATGCAGGAATGTTTGGAGGTGCTCAAGAGCCCTGACCGCACCAACATTCGACTAGCAGTCAAACAGGTTTTGAAAAATCCTTGTGATACATTTGGATGGCTCTGTCAGGAGCTGGCCCATAAGGGGCCAAACTTAGAAAAAGTTGTAATATACTGCAAGACTATTGATGACTGTGGCCTACTCTACTGGGATGTGTTTAAGCTTTTACTTGGAGAGAAGTCAGTATTCCCTGCAGGAAGCAGAGATCTAGCTAAGAATCGACTTGTTGATATGTTCCACTCTGAGACCTCAGACAAGATCAAACAGCAGATCATCAACTCCCTGAGCGATCCATCTTCTGTACTCCGTGTGGTAATTGCAACATCTGCCTTAGCGATGGGGGTGGATTTTAAAGGGGTGAACTTTGTTGTCAATTATGGCCCCCCCAGAGATATTGACTCCTACATGCAAGCATTTGGAAGAGCTGGAAGAGATGGTGGTGATGCACACTCCATCATTCTTTATCACGGATCCCAAAGGGTTGGACTGACACAAAACATGAGAGACTATGTAACCAATGATTCCTCCTGTAGGAGAGTGAAATTGCTTGCTCTGTATGACCGGGACATTGTTGAACCATTAACTCTGAAACATGCATGTTGTGATATCTGTGCCAAGTCCTGTGACTGCAAACCACAATGCAAAGGTGGATCGAGCTCTTTGGAGCATCAAGCAGGAAAAACAACTATTGAAAAACAGAGAGATGTCAGTGAAGAGCAAAGAGCTTTACTTCGGGCAGAGCTAGAAGAGATAAGTGACTGTCTCATTCAAGAAGGATTGTACTGTGGCGTAACATTCTATTGCAAATCTGATGTGGTCCACGCCCCAAGAGGCATAATACAAGAGGTTTTAACGTCATGCACCACTCTGTTTACATTGGAAGATATTCTTTGTCAAATCCAAGTCTCAGACACTTCACAGGCACAGCTAATATTAGATGTCATTGAGCATGTGTTCCACAATGAAGAGCCTGATGGCGATGTACAAGATGACTTGTTGGTTACAGCCCTGGAAGATGTAGAACTGACTGACTGACTGATTGGCTGGCTGGCTTGTTTATTTTTGGATTGCATTTCTAAATTAAAGTAATAATGGAAATTGTTTTTTTTCTTTTCTTTTTTTTTTTAAAAAATATTCAGACATTTTTAAGTACATCGACTATGTTGTGAAAAAAAAGAACTTATGGGAACTCTGATAGTCAGATTAACAATGACAACTTGCCAGCAGTTGTAAATGGAAACTGTTTGAAGACTAACATTTTAGGATGCATTGTATTACAATTCATGTTAAAGAATGAACAGAAAATAAACTTAAAAGAAAGAGCATGTGTATGCGTTTGATTTGTTCTTATAATAACATTTATTCTCACCTGTTTCTCAGCTTTTCAACATTTATGCTCTCTTAAAGACTATGATCACAGATTGTATTTTTATTCCAATAGCAGTGCATTTTGTATGAAAAAGCTATTGAAACATCTGGGAACTCTGGATTAATAGCAGTGTAAATCATCTTTATCAAGTCCCTTAAACAGGTTGCTGACACTTAGTGGACAAGACTTCCATGGCATGCCCACTTGATAATCATCTTTTAGAATACAGGTATACCACAGGACTCCAAATCTTCATTTCATCTTCATGGACAGCAAGGATAATTATTCTCTGGCATGTATTATAGCAAGTCGCTGTGGTTACTGTTTTATGTTCAGCAGTTGTGGACAGTCACGTCGACTAAGAACAGTACTAAAGTAGTATGGCTTTATAATATGGTCATTTTTTATTACATGCCCATGACTGACCCAAACACATTTAAAATACGATTTGCCTTTTGACTCCATTACATATCTAGAAAGGGGGTCCTTCCTTAGACCTCAACATAAATGTATTGAAAAGGTACTACTTAGACTTCAAGCACTTTTAAATGACCATGCAGATCTGGTAGTTTCACGGTTATTCAAAAATATTAATGACTTTGAAATATGTACTGCAGAGTTGTCAGGACAGGTACTCAGATTAGGGCAGGTGTTTTTTCTCTCACTGCAGTCTTTGTCATAGAAAAATGCATAACCTGAAAAAAAGTGCAAATGTAGTCATTCTTTTCTTGTTTTTTTCAATAACACTTTAATGATGTTGAGCATGTCATGGAAGGTTTTGGGTTGTTGGACTGCTCATCAATATGTGCATACACAGACAAATGGGTTAAAAAAATGAATGACAAGTCTCCAGGTTTTCTTAAGAATAAATATGTATGTCACATACTAACTATACACAAAGTGAGATTTCGAGTCCACTAGTACAAGTGTTTCTTAAATTATTGAAATGCCAGGACCCATATAAACTCAGAGAGTGTACACTTGTACCAAATGGGGGTCATTTGTAGAATCTGTATTTGAGTTACAGATCTGTAATGGTAATTCAGGGTGATCTCTCTTTACATGCTTCTGGTAATATTATTGTCTAGTAATTTTGTATGTCCTTGGTAAAAATGGATTTTGACAAATGTCCACCACAAGCTAGGATGCTGTCATGAGTGCTGTGCTGCCACAAAGTAAATCAAAATGTCTTTTCTGCTAGTAAAGCATGTCCATTAATATTAATGTCATTCTCTGGTACGACGTTGATGCAGGGAAAGATTTTTCTTGTGTTCAAGAATCCATTTTGTAATATTTGCAGGTTCGAGCGAGTGAAGAGGGTGACACCTGTCCTTGGGGAAAAACTTGTAGGCCTGTCGCTCAGGGGTGTGCTGGAAAACCTGCTGCTCATGCAGGATTTGCACCATGGACATTATGTCCTTCTCTCTGTCAGCATCCGTGTGCTTCCCTGATTCCGGTTGAAGACCACAGTCCTGATCAAAATTTTCCATGAGCTCCCGCTGCTCTCCGATGGTCCTGGAGAAAGCTTGAGCTATTTCAAAATTCAGATTTGGCCCTTCATGTGCTATGGCATCCTTGGTGTATCTGACGTAATGCTCACAATTCAAATCCAGGGCAATGTTCTTCCCCACACCACCACTCGTATTGATGAACCTGTTCCACTTAAGACGGTGTGACACACTAGGTTCCAGTGTTTGGAGGTCAAGCTGCAGCTTAAGTGCTTCAAGCGCATACTTTGTTCGGCCTGCTGCCTTGAAATGGAGTAGCTTGAATTTCCAAATCCTGCAGGTTCGATCTCCATCTCCTTCTGCAATGGAGTCTAAAAAGTCTCTCTCAAGTAGCGCTTGTTTTAACAATGACGTATGGTACACAAATACACCATCTACAGCTTCATTCCCTTTAGCAGATTCTCTGGTATCTTTCTGACTGTTGTCACAGATTTTAACACCATGCTGTTTTTCATGATTTAACATGTGTGCTCGCAGACGAAAAGATGGATGATTGCAGCCAGGGACGCGGCATTTAAACTGTGTTTTTGGCATGTCGGTGTGAGAGGCATCAGATTGTGAATCCTCAAGCCAGGACCAATCAGTTTTGTCATTCATTATATAGTTGTCAATTATGCAGTACAACTGCATATCCCACCATTTTTGCTTTTCTGGTGCTGATGAGAAAGCTGGGGGGATGTGGTCCTTTGCCTTGTCATGTGGTGTGTCCATCTTGAAGTGGAGAAGAGCGGCACTTATGATTTCAGCATCAACCACATCTTCCAAGAAAACACTACAGGGACGGTACTTATCACCAAGGGCAGATGCTGTAACATTTCTTCTGTTTATGGCATCCTTCAGTTGATGCATGGTCCCGATATCACCGATGGATCTGGTGTTGTAGTTCTTCTTGTAAATGAGGTCGATAAAGTTCATACTTCCATGAAAGTCAGCCACTGATGGAAGCAGCCCCTCAAGTCTGTCAATGCTCTCTTCTTCATTCTTCAAGGATCTACAAACACTGTCAACATTCTGCTTTGTCAGCTGATCTCCTGTCAGAATGATTTTAACTGCAGGTTTGACTTCAGATTCAACTGTAGAATCCCTTTCAAGGGGCACGTATCTGCCATGAATGTGTTTCAATGCTTGACTCAGCTCACCCGTTTTTCTCTCATCTGTGTCTAGCAATCCCAGTGGCACAGTCTCTGTCTGCATTGCCATTTCAGCAGAATACTGATGAGGAAGATGGAACTGGACATTGTCATTAAAAACACTGAGTTCCTCAATGTGGGAAACAAGGACACGGCCTACTAGCTCTTTAAATTCACCCCGAAGATGGTCTCTGTCTTGTTTGTTGGGAATGATTTCTGTTATGGGAACGTTGATAGCTGGTGTTGCTGTCTCCTCACTCAGGTGCGTCCCACTCACCCGCTCCTGGTTTGCCACCATTATCAGCCAGTGGTAATCTTTACGCTGATGACTGGATGTGACGATGTGTGGGGTGACAGTTCGGTCAAGGTTGTCAATAGTGAGTTGATATGGGTTGACCTACAGTAAATAACACATTTAGTACAACATTTTTACTCAAATCTAATAGTTAAGTAAGTAAACTATTCATTAACATTGTAATAATTTATGGACATACCGTATGGTCATCATCTTGTGACATTTCAGATACTGAAGATGAACTCTGGCTGCTATGTTGAATGTCACTATCACTCTAAAATTGAATTAAGTAAAAGAAATTAGAACATGTTGTTGTCTACAGACAATGGCACAGATATTTATAAGTTTGTGTGTGCCATATAGATTCTTGCCTCATTCAAGGATTCCCAAGATGTGGCTAGTGATCTCAAACGAGCGTCTTCTTCTGGTGTTGGCTCCGGTTCCATATCAACCTCACTGCAGGTGTCTTTGGCTTGCCCAAGCTGTAAGTGTAATAAACCATCTTATGTTTAATGACAACAAATGGCACCAGCCAGAGATGGGCCCAAAATACACAAAAAAAGTATTTGAAATACAAATATAAAAATACTATGTGAAATACTTTCCAGGATACTGTCACCAGGATCCTGGTCAGTATTAGACCATAAATAGTTGTTTTCTGCCCATCACTGGCATTGAATTATTTCACATATTTAACAATGTTTGCTCTGAAACAATAACAAACCTGATGTTCACTTTTGGTTTGACAGTTTGCTTTCCATTTCAGGAGTTTCCCGTCCCATGATTTTCCCATGTCCTTAAGTCTCTTCAGTGTCATTGTGTATGACATGCAAGTTCCTAGTCTACTCAGTCTTTCAATGCACCTCTTTTTGGCTCCACCGAATCTCAAGACCAGAGAATTTCTGTACTTGTGTGCAGACATTTTGTGTGAGCGTGCATTCAGGAGAGTGCTTCCAGCCATAGCAGTTGTGCACAATGTTTTTCTAAATCTTTTTCTTTTTCTTCTTTTGTCTGACATATCAGCAGCCGCTTCGATGAACTTTGAAAATGTGGGTGCAACTGTAGCCCACTCGGAAAGCACAGTGTCCCATTTGAAATGTTTCAAATCTGATGGTGTTGTCTTTTGGAGCACAGATCCAAATCTTTCACTGGTCAAAAACTTGCACTCCTTCTGGACTATGTCTAGCACTGCAGTCACAACGTTATCCTGGAGTCCTGGCAGTCCTGTCTTCAAGACAGCCTTTGGAATAAGGTTGTACCTTTTTCTAGACAGATGGCTGGCAACGGTAATCCATTTTGCTGGGAGGGTGGTTGTTCGTGTGTAATTTTGGGTTCGAACTGTAATCTGTAAGATTATAGAATATAATGCATAAGGTGTTAACAATATTATTTTGCAACACACTGCTATGGTCAGAATTATGTCCTTGACCACTTAACATTATAGGTTGTTTTAAGAGTTGGCATCCGTGTCCCTTGGATATTTGGATGACAAATGAGGCAAATCAGGTAATATTAATTATGATAAGTAGTATAAAGGTTTTCATTAAATAGCTATTAAATGTGTCTAGAAGTAAAGCGAGTCACACTCTAGCAAACAATGCAGGATTTATCATCTTTATCTAGAGACAAATTGTTATTTATTTTTAAATCCTGAATCGTAGCTATGAGTGTACAGCCTTTTCTTTGCTTCTAGACATTTTTTTTTACCTATGTCAGCACTCAGCAGCACCTCGTCAATACTGTTGTGCAAGCTTCTTCAGGTTTTTAATAGCTCTGAAATGGAACACTATGTTGAAGACAAATATTGTCCACAGTTTGACATTTTCTTCATGATGATATAAGTCATACATTGATGAACTAATAGAAATGCACTTACATTTGGGAGTTTTGCAGAGGGGTGTGCAGATTTGCGCTTCGGCCTCTGAGTATACAAAAAAAGTCTGTTATTCCACATGGCCAAACATTTAACAAATGTGCTTCTGTAGAATGTTTTTACTAGAGTAGCATTAGTGCACTTACTGCACTCTTTCACAATTTAGCCTAATGTTTTACCTGTGCAGTAAGGGATGGTGCTACACTTGTTGTTGACTGCTCTGCAGTTGCTGGATCAACTTGTATCGTTGCTGTGCCCAAAGGCAGCCTCTCAACTGCCTCCTGAGTGGGATATAGACATCCGATTAAAGGCTGTTAAAAATTATTACACAGGCTCATAAATGTAATACAAATATGTTCTGTCAGAGAGGATATTATTCTTGTAGGTGACTGAGCAAGTGTAGCTTGATCACTGACTACGGTTGATGTGGTCACAGACAGTTTCTCAACTGCCTCCTGACGGATATATAGATGTCATGTTAAGGACTATTATAACTTATTATACATGCTCATACCCTACCAGTCTAAAGTTGTGACACAGCTTCTCACACCTGAGAAGCTGTGTCAAAACGTTTGACTGGTAGGGTACATGTAATAAATGTCATCATTTAGACTCATGTATTACCTGTTGTGTCAGAGAGGGTGCCATGCTTGTAGATGACTGAGCCACTGCAGGTTGATCATCACTCCGTACGGTTGATGTGCTCACAGACAGTCTCTCAATTGCCTCCTGAGGGATATATAGACTTCATGTTAAGGGCTATTATAACTTACTATACATGCTCATACCCTACCAGTCAAATGTTTGGACACAGCTTCTCACACCTGAGAAGCTGTGTCAGAACGTTCGACTGGTAGGGCACATTTAATCATTTAGATTCATGTGTTACCTGTTGTGTCAGAGAGGGTGCTATGCTCGAACTGGACTGAGCTGCACTAGCTGTATCAGTAGTTATGGTAGCCGTCCTTGCAGACATTCTTCCAACTGCATCCTGAGTGACAGATGTAGGCATCATATTTGTCAAAATTCAAATACAAGGGCAACTTTAATTTATTAGAAATATATTTATGAAATTGTTCTATGGTGTAGATGTATTTGGTTTAAAGTCCAGCTAATACACCAGTCCTTTAAGTAAATGTTTAAAGGTTCTATTTCTGCATTCAACATGCTATACCTTCCCTCAGTGTTCCTTGACTAAAACAGCATAGAGGGGGAGTTGACTGTCTTGCTTAGATAATGTGCTACCGGTATGAATTATCATTTTGTGAAAAACATAAAATGTTTGTGTAATACAGAATGGATGTTGCCTTGGAGTTTAAAATAATATTTATTTAATTGCAGCTTTCTGGTACATCCTTGAAGGTGACCTGATCACCGGAGCACTTATAGGGATCAGTGTCTTGCTCAAGGACACATTTTGTACTGCCACTGGTGCGCACAGTGATCGCATCCGTCTAGGAATCAGATGAATCCCCTCCGGACAGGGCTTTGGAAAGCTTTGGAGACTATATTTTCCTGTGGTTATTCACCAAAGCCAGCAGCTTAACCACAGACTAGCCAAGCGGCTGATGAGTCTAGTTTAGAGGTTCTGGGGCCTTAAATAATTAAAGCAACCATACATGCCATGCCTACATTTGCCTGGCACACTGCAGATTGTAGATGGAAAGTAACACAAGTGCACATGTTTGCTTGTCAAAGTTATGTACATGTACAGATTAATGGGAACATTTGCTGGAAACTCAGATTGCATATGTATAAATTGTGGTGCCTGTTATAACATTCTATACAACTACAGTATATACACATTAAGGTCTTGGGTTTTACATTAACTGTGCCATTTCAGTGTTCCCTGGAGAGAGAGAGAGAGAGAGAGAGAGAGAGGGGGGGTGCATTGAACAGTGCAGGAATGTTTTGGCACTGAGTAACATACCTTGACAGCAGTGGGAGACCATAACACGCTTTGAGGCTTTTTCTTTTTGGATTGTGTAGCCCCACTGACATGTTCAACCTTGGATTAGATGGGGGGAGAGGAACCATGTTAATAATAGGTCTAAACATGTGGGTACATAGACAACTCATCCTTTTTAATTCATTGTTTGCCATTTAATCTGAGAACTGTCTTCACAATTTAAGATATTCTGACTTTTATTTACAAGTCATTTGAATAACATACTAAAACTGGACATAATTATTATAAGGGTGCATTCCTGCATGGCGGGAAAAAAAAGTTTAAAGCTCCCTCCTGCATAGTAGGCATAATAGAGGACAGTTTATAATATGGCACAGGAGTCTACGGGACTACAAGTGGTGAAAAAATAACTTATATGAACTCAGATGAGACATACAGTAATATAATATTATAGTTAGTTTATAGGCTATAATATAATCATGTCTCTCCCTCTTTCTCTCCGAGCCCCACGCCGTGCGTAATTACGCACAGGGTGCACAAAGAGATAGACCAGACCAATAGATAGATAATTTATTGACTTTACGTTATAAGCGAGAGACATGGAGTTGCTAACAATAGACGAGGAGTTGAACACATATAGAGGACAGTTTATAATTGCACAGGAGTCTACGGGACTTACAGTGGTGAAAAAATAACTTCTGGGAACTCAGATGAGACATACAGTAATATAATATTATAGTTAGTTTATAGGCTATAATATAATCACGTCTCTCCCTCTTTCTCTCCGAGCCCCACGCCGTGCGTAATTACGCACAGGGCGCACAAAGATATAGACCAATGGATAGATAATTTATTGTACTTTATAAGCGAGAGACATGGGGACATAGTCCTAGCTTGATAAAAGCTTTTATATATGCTTTATTGCGGGATTTTGCGTGTCCCAAAGCTTCATGATGGCCTCGACCAGATATATTTACAGAGCAAGGTTTGCGTTTGTATCATGCAGTGTCGCATTACATATGCAAGAATGTAAAACACCCCATCCCCCATCGAGTCTAGGGGGTGAAAATGCGGCCTAACAGTACATTCATTATTGCTGATGTGTATTCATTGTGTTTAATTAAATATATCAAGCTAATTCCTATAGGCTCACCTCCTGGAAATTGAGTTTGATGACCACCTTGGTTGGATTGCTTTTTATTGGTGAGGTAAGCAGGGCTATTCTTTTAGCCTTTCGAGGTGACTTCGATGGTGTTAGTGCATCACTGCGTCTTTTCTGTTGTCGGGCCTGGGCAGAAGGTGGACTCTTTTTGTCAACATCACTGACCGCAGCTTGGGCTGCTGCTGGTGGATGTTGATCAACTTCCATGACCGCAGTCTGAGTTTGGGCTGGTGGTGCTGGACTTTGCTGGTCATCGTTACTGACGACATCCTCGGCAGCCATCCACTTTTGGATGGTCTCGTGTGCCTTCACCAGCCGTGGTATTTGACGGTAGCATCCCTGGCAGAGTCGATGCGATTTAGAAGGAATGTCCCTTACGTGAACTCCTATTTTTTTTAGTTCAGAAACTAACGTGTTGTCTCCTCTTTTGAAGAGTTGATGAGCATGATGAACTGTACCGTGCTGTCGTAAATCAATGTTACAGAACCTGCAAGTGAAATCCGTCATGATGATAAAGCTGCATGCATGTCGTACATGAAGTCATAGGTGAATGACTGTATAAGGCATGATGATGCCAGAGATGCGATCTCGCTCCTCCCATAGTGTCAAAGGAGTCAAATTACCCATCTGAAAAATACCTCTGGGGACTCACACTACAGCCTGTATGCAAGAGTAATGTAATGTGAACTCGATTTGGGGACTCAAATACACCAACATGACAGCGACAACATTGGTTAAGTTAGTAACGTTACAAAATAATCAAATGCACGTTTCACTTTTGAGGAAGTAATTTATTAAACACTTTATTTCCCCGGGGCGTTGAATATTATTAGTCCAACGGACCATCGGCTCAGAGAGAATTTGTTTTCCTCCGGTCTTATTTTCCGGGTGCACACACCACATGTGGACAACGCCTTCTTTTCCCGATTGGCTGTTGAAAACCAAAAAAATAGGAAGTGGCGACGCCCACTCAGACCGACTCAGACCAGGATTATATGCGAATCCCACTAGACTAGTGTGTTTGCAACCAAGACCAAAGGAATAGCATATGCTCATCGCCTAACTTACAGGGCAGTACTGTAGTATAGCCTAGGCATGTTCATGACTAAAAACTAGGGCCCGTGTACACAGTGGATAATCCCATCAACGAGGAGCTACAGGACTGGCGGGAGCCTTGAGCAGCCTGGTGGGGACCCCGGGTTTCCAGGGGGTCCCTGGCTGGTTCCCAAAGTGTGGTTTGGGGACCCCCAGGGTTTCCATGGCTGGTTCACAACAGCCTAGTACATTCATGGCTGGTTCCCAAAGTGTGGTTCGGGGACCTCTGGGGGGCCCTACAGGGTTTCAAAGGGGTCCTTGGCTGGTTCCCAAAGTGTGGTTCGGGGACCTCTCTGGGTCCCTGAGGGGTTTCTGGGGCCTTGGCCTCGGACTGCAGAGTCCGGGGACTACCGATCAGGGACCACCTCCGCTCCTGTCCGACTTTGGGGCCTCAGCCTGGGACTGCAGAGTAGCCAGGGACCCCCTGGAGTTCCGGGGACCCCCGGGGACCACCGCCAAAAAGCTAAAAAATGACCAAATGATCCCCCCAAAGGGGCTGCTCACAGGGAATTCCCGGGGACCACGACTCCTGGTGCTCCGGAACGACGCACCAGGTCGCGCCCCTAGTGGAGGACCCCCCGCCACTGCAGCGCAAATAAAATGCTGTAACTCGATCTAGGAACGACCGGGAGAGCTGGGGCCGGTACCCACGCGTCCGCCTCGGCGGCCCGGAGACGGCCGTTCATAGAGCGCCACCTATTGGCAGACCCCTGCAACTGCAGTCCGCTAAAAAGGCTTTAACTCGGCCCCGGAGCGACCGGGAGAGACGGGGACGGCACCCAGGGGGTCCCCGGCGGCAGGGCCACCGCCTGGGCCCCGAGGGACCCCTGGAGCTCCAGGGACCCCCAGGGACCCCAGCGCCACCGGGAAAAGAAATATGGAAAATACTCAATTAGCCGATCTACAAGCTATTGCTCCGGATCCAGCCTACTGTAGGCTAGTGAAGCCATCTAAACTCTCCACTTCCCTAATCTATTCTCCCACTGTGCTGGACTTGGATGTGCTGGGCTGTGCTGGACTCTATCAGGCTCTGGTGGGCTGTTTTTGGCTCTGGTGGGCTGGGCTGGGCTCTGGTAGGCTATACAGGGCAGTACTGTAGTATAGCCTAGGCATGTTCTGGTGTAGATGGACACTAATATGGGTATAAGTAACTCAGAGTGTACTAATGGAACCAAATGGACCCTACTAATGGAACCAAATGGACCCTAATATGGGTATATGTAACTCAGAGTGTACTAATGGAACCAAATGGACCCTAATATGGGTATATGTAACTCAGAGTGTACTAATGGAACCAAATGGAGCGGCCCTGCCATGAACTAGAAACACCACATAGTGTTGTCTTGTATGCCTGTTTACATCTGCCCACACTCATAATAGTATGTTGGTCCGTCTTTAGAACACGAAGGGTTCCCAGTTCGATCCCGGGCTCCCCCTGAGTTAATGTCGAAGAGTCCTTGAGCAAGACTCTGAACCCCTAACTGCTCCTGATGAGCAGGTTGGTGCCAAGCATGGTTTCCTCTGCCATCGCTGTATGAATGTGTGTGTGTGTGAATGGGTGAATGTAATGAATGTGTGTGTGAATGGGTGAATGTAGTGCACAATCTATGTAAAGTGCCTTGGATAAAAGTGCTATATAAATGCACCATTACCATTTATGGGATAGGTCAGGGGTCTTCAATAGGGGGTCCGGCACCCCTAGGGGGTCCTCAGAGCTACTGCAGGGGGCCCTGTTGTAACAGAATGTGTGATAGGAACGTCTTTAGTTCTGTTGTAACAGAATCTTTGTGTGACGGGAACGGTGTACATTACACCCCTATTCTGAGGGAAATAGCAGATCTACAAGCTTGAGCTTGCAGTCCGGCTATTTTAGGCAAAGAGGTTTGATGTAGAAGTAAAACATAAGTGGAGACCAAGTACAGCCTTGTTAAGCATTTCATGTCATGAAAGGTGCTCTACAAATAATGTTTATTACTAGTAAGACGCCTCAGGGCGACATGCGACCTTGCCAAGGTCGCGCCAATTCTTGGCCATTTGGCCAGTGATGTATATCGGACCAGTTACCCATATATGGAGATCCATGTACTGTATATAGTACATCCCTTTTATGCCCATACATGGAGATCCCTGTCTGAACCAGCCACACAGATATGGGCCATGTCTTGGCCATCTGGCCAGTGATATAGTATATATCAATGACATCAGGGATCTTCATACATGGGCATAAAAGGGATTCTGGGAATACCCATATATGGACTTTTACATAGGTGATGTCACCTATGATAGCACCTGTGATGTCACAGTGATGTGTCTGGTGTAGTGCTGTGCACCCTGGTCTGGCCTATTCAAGCCAGGTCCAGCCTGTAATGGCCTGGTGGAGACATCTAACTACCCCCCTTCCCTGGTCTATACTCCTACTTGGCAGGACTGGGCTGGACTTAGGTGTACTGGAGCTCTATTGGGCTCCTGTGGGCTGTACTGTGGGCTGTGCTGTGCTTTGCTGGGCTCTGTTAGGCTGTATGGGGCAGTACTGTACTATAGCTTAGAAATATTCATGTAAAACTATTGGCTGTGGCGTGCACAAAAAATCATGTGGTAACTCAATATGGTTATTGTGAGGCTGAAGATGCTTTCCATCATAGTGACATGCAGAAAAAAACTGTCCATATAGTATGGTTTACATAGAAGTCATGCCTTAGTGTACACGGCCAATAGTTTTACATGAACATGCCTAGGCTATACTACAGTACTGCCCTGTATAGCCTACCAGAGCACAGCCCACCAGAGCCCAAAACAGCCCACCAGAGCCTGATAGAGTCCAGTCCAGCACAGCCCAGCACATCCAAGTCCAGCACAGTGGGAGAATAGATTAGGGAAGTGGAGAGGTTGGATGGCTTCACTAGCCTACAGTAGGCTGGATCCGGCTTGAATAGGCCAGACCAGGGTGCACAGGACTGCACCAGACTCCACCAGGCTGCTCCATACTCCAGCCATCTCTGTAGATCCTGTGTACACGGCACTCCTAACTCGAACGGTCAAGGGAAAGGGTCGTTTTAGGCGTCAAAACGGGCCCTTTGTCCTTAAAATGAGTAAAAAAATCTAAAAAATATGTTTTGTTTTAGGCCGGACACACATTTCATATTTGAAGCATGCCTGATCCGATGGAATGGGTTTCGTGTCTCTCCGACACTTTGAACCCTTTACAATTGCGAAAAAGACACAGAAACCCGAATTTTTGTCCTTAAAATCAATAAAAAAATCTAAAAAAAAAACGTTTGTTTCACGCAGGAAACACTTTTCATATTTGAAGGATGCCTGATCCGATGGAATGGGTTTCGTGTCTCTCCGACAATTTGAACCCTTTACGATTGCGAAAAAGACACGAAATTTGCACGCCACCAACACGATTACACATTCTTTTGGATAAAATACACTTATTCTGACTTACTTTTTGACGCTGAATCCAACAAACCCGGTCTCGTGTCTCTACGAGACTCCTAACTCGAAAGGTCAAGGAAAAAGCCACTGTGATAATAACAATAGTTAAGCCGTACACGATAGGGAGTTCCAATAGAAAAATATAAGCCTCGTGTACAATATAGGCTCGAAGTACACGCGAGCGTACACGCCCCCATAGTTATAATGGGGCGTGTACGCTTGCAACAGGGTGTCGTGTACGGCACCTGTGCCGACTACAATTTCCCAATGGAGGGCAGCAGAGAGCCATTTGTTGAGATCTAATAGGCCCATCCACATGTTTTACAGATCTAATTGGCCCATCCACATGATTTGTAGATCTAATTCCATCAGCAGTTCCCTACCATGATTTGTGCTCTAAATCCATCACCTGTCACATCCACATGATTTGTAGATCTAATTCTAAAACCAGTCACATCCACATGATTTTTAGATCTAATTCTAAAACCAGTCACATCCACATGATTTGTAGATCTAAACCATACCACAATTTGTAGCTTTAAATCCATCACCTGTCACATCCACATGATTTGCAGATCTAATTCTAAAACCAGTCACATCCACATGATTTGTAGATCTAATTCTAAAACCATTCACATCCCCATGATTTGTAGATCTAATTCCCACCAGAGCCCATTATTATAGCCTTCCAGAGCCCAGCACAGCCCACCAGAGCCCAAAACAGCCCACCAGAGCCTGATAGAGTCCAGCACAGCCCAGCACATCCAAGTCCAGCACAGTGGGAGAATAGATTAGGGAAGTGGAGAGCTTAGATGGCTTCACTAGCCTACAGTAGGCTGGATCCGGCTGTTATAGGCCAGACCAGGGTGCACAGGACTGCACCAGACTCCAGCAGTCTCCACCGGGCTGCTCAAGGCTACCGCCAGTCCTGTAGCTCCTCGTTGATGGGATTATCCACTGTGTACACGGGCCCTAGTTTCTACATGCCTTAGTGTACACGGCCAATAGTTTGACATGAACATGTCTAGGCTATACTACAGTACTGCCCTGTATAGCCTACCAGAGCCCAGCACAGCCCACCAGAGCCCAAAACAGCCCACCAGAGCCTTTGTGACAGGTGATAGATTTAGAGCTACAGGTTATGGTATGGAACTGCCGATGGAATTAGATCTACAAATCATGGGGGTGCGACTAGTTTTAGAATTAGATCTACAAATCATGTGGATGTGACAGGTGATATATTTAGAGCTACAAATTGTGGTATGGTTTAGATCTACAAATCATGTGGATGTGACTGGTTTTAGAATTAGATCTACAAATCATGTGGATGTGACTGGTTCTAGAATTAGATCTACAAATCATGTGGATGTGACAGGTGATGGATTTAGAGCTACAAATCATGGTATGGAACTGCTGATGGAATTAGATCTACAAATCATGTGGATGGGCCAATTAGATCTGTAAAACATGTGGATGGGCCTATTAGATCTCAACAAATGGCTCTCTGCTGCCCTCCATTGGGAAATTGTAGTCGGCACAGGTGCCGTACACGACACCCTGTTGCAAGCGTACACGCCCCATTATAACTATGGGGGCGTGTACGCTCGCGTGTACTTCGAGCCTATATTGTACACGAGGCTTATATTTTTCTATTGGAACTCCCTATCGTGTACGGCTTAACTATTGTTAACCCCTGTGTATACGGGCAATAGTTTTACATGACTTTGTGTACACAGCCAATAGTTTTACATGAACATGTTCAGGCTTTAGTACTGTACTGTCTCGTGTAGCCCAACAGAGCCCATCACAGCACAACACGGCACACCAGAGCCCAATACAGCCTACCAGAGCCCAATAGACTCCAGCAAACCTAAGTCCAGCCCAGTCCTGCCCAATAGGAGTATAGACCAGGGAAGGGGGGTAGTTAGATGACTCCACCAGGCCATTACAGTGACTTTAATGGCAGACCAGGGTAGACAGGACTGCACCAGACTCCACCAGGCTGCTCCATGCTCCAGCCAGCTCTGTAGATCCTTGCACATGCGATTAACCACTGTGTACACGGGCAATAGTTTTAAGTTTTACATGAACCCTCAGAGGGACACTGTGGGCACTTTGAGAACCACCACGGACCACTTGACAAGCCCACAGTGTCCCTCTGAGGGTCCTCCGACCTCAATTTGAGAACCACCACGGACCACTTGACAAGCCCACAGTGTCCCTCTGAGGGTCCCCCGACCTCACTTTGAGAACCACCACGGACCACTTGACAAGCCCACAGTGTCCCTCTGAGGGTCCTCCGACCTCACTTTGAGAACCACCACGGACCACTTGACAAGCCCACAGTGTCCCTCTGAGGGTCCTCCGACCTCACTTTGAGAACCACCACGGACCACTTGACAAGCCCACAGTGTCCCTCTGAGGGTCCTCCGACCTCACTTTGAGAACCACCACGGACCACTTGACAAGCCCACAGTGTCCCTCTGAGGGTCCTCCGACCTCACTTTGAGAACCACCACGGACCACTTGACAAGCCCACAGTGTCCCTCTGAGGGTCCTCCGACCTCACTTTGAGAACCACCACGGACCACTTGACAAGCCCACAGTGTCCCTCTGAGGGTCCTCCGACCTCACTTTGAGAACCACCACGGACCACTTGACAAGCCCACAGTGTCCCACTGAGGGTCCTCCGACCTCACTTTGAGAACCACCACGGACCACTTGACAAGCCCACAGTGTCCCTCTGAGGGTCCTCCGACCTCACTTTGAGAACCACCACGGACCACTTGACAAGCCCACAGTGTCCCTCTGAGGGTCCTCCGACCTCACTTTGAGAACCACCACGGACCACTTGACAAGCCCACAGTGTCCCACTGAGGGTCCTCCGACCTCACTTTGAGAACCACCACGGACCACTTGACAAGCCCACAGTGTCCCTCTGAGGGTCCTCCGACCTCACTTTGAGAACCACCACGGACCACTTGACAAGCCCACAGTGTCCCTCTGAGGGTCCTCCGACCTCACTTTGAGAACCACCACGGACCACTTGACAAGCCCACAGTGTCCCTCTGAGGGTCCTCCGACCTCACTTTGAGAACCACCACGGACCACTTGACAAGCCCACAGTGTCCCTCTGAGGGTCCTCCGACCTCACTTTGAGAACCACCACGGACCACTTGACAAGCCCACAGTGTCCCTCTGAGGGTCCTCCGACCTCACTTTGAGAACCACCACGGACCACTTGACAAGCCCACAGTGTCCCTCTGAGGGTCCTCCGACCTCACTTTGAGAACCACCACGGACCACTTGACAAGCCCACAGTGTCCCTCTGAGGGTCCTCCGACCTCACTTTGAGAACCACCACGGACCACTTGACAAGCCCACAGTGTCCCTCTGAGGGTCCTCCGACCTCACTTTGAGAACCACCACGGACCACTTGACAAGCCCACAGTGTCCCTCTGAGGGTCCTCCGACCTCACTTTGAGAACCACCACGGACCACTTGACAAGCCCACAGTGTCCCTCTGAGGGTCCTCCGACCTCACTTTGAGAACCACCACGGACCATATGGCTCTCTGCTGCCCTACATTGGGAAACTGTAGTCGGCACAGGTGCCGTACACGACACCCTGTTGCAAGCGTACACGCCCCATTATAACTATGGGGGCGTGTACGCTCGCGTGTACTTCGAGCCTATATTGTACACGAGGCTTATATTTTTCTATTGGAACTCCCTATCGTGTACGGCTTAACTATTCTTATTATTATCATCATTGTTATTACTATTATTAATACTACTACTACTTGAATATTGATACTACCCAGATAGCAAAATATGGTTGAATCAACGTAGGAAAATAGTTGGCCATTAATAAACTTGTTCCCAGGCCATAAAAGTTTTGCCAAATTCTCCTGGCCAGAGCAGAGTTCCTTTTTATACCGAAAAACAGTCGTTTTATACACTAACTGACTCTCTTTGACTTAGTAGCATTAAGATATTGTGTTAATATTCAATCTGTTGTCACCTGAACAGCAATCAATTGCTACTCTGAAAAGTACACTCACATATATATTTATTTTTGCATCTTAAAAGAATAAGCTAAACTACACCTCATCTGTTTTATTTTGTAGGAACTAAAATGACCATGCCCTTGAACACATGGAAGTATTTGAGGGTAAACTGCTTCCACCCGATGCATAAAGTTAAAGTGTAGTCCATCTGATGACTACAACATGACGTAGGCCAGTGTTTGATGAGATCAGTGACGTGATCTTCATATATGAGGATCAGATAGTCAGCTCCATATATGCATAGAAACATATATGGGCAGGGATATGGCAGGTGATTATAGTCAGCTCCATCTATGGAGAGACACATAAGGGATCTCCGAATGTGTCCATATGGACATTACCTATATATGGGCCCATATATGCCCATATTTGGAGATCCCTGAGGGTGACATGAGATGTTGAGTCATTGTCATTCCATATGGATATCTAGGTGATGATCCAGTCATCTCCATGTATGACTATGTAGGGTTTGATGAGGTCAGTGTTGTGATATTTATGTATTGAGATCCAAGTGATGATCACCCCCACCATCCCTTTGATGTTTTTCTAATATCTCATGATTTGTTTAGGCCCAAAGGTCACGTTTTCAATATTTTCAGTGACCTTTCACACTTACAAGTGTCGCAGTCATTCAGGACCAACTCCATTGAATTTTCCATCTCTTTAATATGAATAATATTTCCTGCCTAGTTGTGTGTGTGTGTGTGTGTGTGTGTGTGTGTGTGTGTGTGTGTGTGTGTGTGTGTGTGTGTGTGTGGTGTCGGGGTGTGTGTGTGAGAGAGAGAGAGAGAGAGAGAGAGAGAGAGAGGTTTCACGTTGGTCGTGGACGCAGCCCCCCAAATTATACATGCATGATGTGACATTGTGTATTGAAGCACGGCCTATCGTCGTCAGTTGATGCACGAGACGACTGCCTGGTGTAATATCCGAGTGAGGGACATCGTCTTTTTTTCCTTCCACTTTGGGTCGCGACCCATAGTTTGAGAACCGCTGCACTTGGAAATTGAAGGACAACTCCGCCTAAATCACTTCTAGGCTGTGTTTCTTACTTGTGTTGATCCAAAATTACTGTCCATGGGGTCTATTAGGCAGAAATGCTCCTGTTGTCCGATTTCCACAGCAGAGTGCTGACCTCAAAACATGATTTTAGAGACTGTGGTGGCTTGTATGGGATAACAAAGGCATGGATGTGTTTGTAATGACAACTAGTAACACATTCATGAAAAAGAAAATTACTTTTGACTAGAAATAAAGAGTGTAAAAGCAAGAGGCTTTATGGGTTCCACTTTATGCTCTGCGGACTGCTGGCTTTGGCTGTGGAAATCAGACAACAGGAGCATTTATGCCTAATAGACCCCATGGACAGTCATTTTGGATCAAAACAAGTAAGAAACACAGCCTAGAAGTGATTTAGGGCGGAGTTGTCCTTTAAGAGCCTATAGTTGTAAACCGTAGGTCTGTGTGGAAGGAAACTTATATTGGGCGAATCGGAGCGACGCACTGATCGAGAATCTGATTTTAGATTCACTCCATGGGCTCCAGAAGGCTAACCCTAACCCAAGGGCAGCTAAGGTTAGGGTTAGCGAAGGTAGGGGGAGGAGGGGAGGGGAGGCGAAGGCATCCCCCCTCTCTCACCCGTCAAAAAAGAATAAGGCAAATGTCATAGATAAACATTGAATCAATGTTGGTAGGAGGAGGAGGGGGGAGGGAGGAGGGGGGAGGAGGAGGAGTGGGTTGCCCCCCTCCCCCCAACAAGAAAAAAATAAAAGAAAATGGCAAACTGCATGGATAAAACGTTGAATCAATGTTGTCATTTCAATCATTATATGGGGGGAGGGGGGGGTGTGAGGAGGGGTGTGCCTCCCCCCTCCCCCCATCAAGAAAAAAGAAAAAGAAAAAGGCAAACAGCATAGATTCAATGCTGATTGAATGTTGACATTTTAATCATTGAATTTGGACCATAGATTCAACGCAGATTCAATGCTGGCATTTCAAGCCTTGAATTTTGCGCTGCAATACAACAGTGAATCAATGTAGAAAAACCATCAGTCTTCAATCGTAACCAAAATTCAACACTACCCACTATATGTCAACGTTGAATCTACATTTTTTGCTATCTGGGAAGCCAACTTACTTTTATCTGACATGTTGCTCGTTGTGGAGTGGTAGGTCATAGCCAGATCCTGCAGCTTACTTTAGTTTTGTCCTATACTTGTTTAAAGTGACGGAGCCTGATTGAGTTGTTAACACAACACAGCTGTGCAGGTTCTGTGGAGTCTACGCAATGCACACACACACAGACAGTACGGCTGTGCCTCATTGATTGATTGAAATCAATCAATCAATGAAAAAACATTTTTTTTTTTTCATTCGACTAGGTGCTGTTTCGATCGATTAGTCGACTATTCGACTATTCGGGGTCACCCCTAGTGTGTGTAGGCCTATATATATATAAAAATAAATGTGTGTGTGTGTGTGTGTGTGTGTGTGTGTGTGTGTGTGTGTGTGTGTGTGTGTGTGTGTGGGGAGAAAGAAGCGGTCAACCGCAATATTGACCGACACACCAGAAAAGCTGGCCTTGGAAGCGGAGAGAGATAAGCGTCTGGCACCACGCAGGCTTAGTATGCCTACCAATGTTCCAACTACCTCAAAGGCGACCGCTGCACGCTCTTCTCTCTCCTCTGCCAAGGCCACCACCTCGAAGGCTACCTCTGCCACGACCACCGCCGCTGCCAAGAGGGTGACCACCAAGAGGGCGAAGACTACCACCTCCTCGGAGGCTGCTGCCTCCTCTGACGAAGAGTGTTGTGTTTGTGGGGAGGACTTCCAGAGTTCAAGGCCTGGAGAAATGTGGGTGAAGTGTAGCTGCGGGGAGTGGGCACATGAAGAGTGCACTGGGGGAGAGGCCATCTTCAGATGTCCCAACTGTTAGCTCCATTTCATCTTTTTTAAAGTAGTGAACATAGCAGATCTACAAGCTCACGACGTGAACGTGAGCACGTTGTGTGCTTGTAGATCATCTATTTTCACTACTTTGGGGTCTCAAAAAGAAATAAAATATCTCTTTTGGGTCTTAAGCTAAAATGATTGGGAACCACTGGTCAAGATCCAATTTGGATCCATTTAAATAGGCTAGTCAGTGTAGGCCTATATAGTTTATTATACATTTGGCATAAAAAAGGGGTAAATAATAATAATTGGCTTCTCTAATAATAATAATTGGCTACTCTAAAATACTCTAAGTTTGTGTAGTTCATGTTCTGAAAAAGGGGTAAATTATAATAATTGGCTACTCTAAAATACTCTTAAGTTTTTGTAGTTCTGTAGTTCATGTTGTGTTATTTACATTTTGAATGAATGTAGCTCCTAGGCCTATTAACCCTTAAGTTCTGTTCAGATTCACTACACCTTCGTTCTGTTCGGGTCATTTTGACCCGGGGGATATT
>NC_137810.1:83910946-83930946 GCF_963921795.1 Nannobrachium achirus
CGCTGTCGAGCATAATGCCCAGAAATTCGACGCGAGTCGACGGCCCCACTGTTTTTTTCCTCGGACAGTGGCACACCTAGAGAATGGAATACTTTACGCACAATGGAAATGCACCTTGCCGGAGGTGCGGACGCGTAGTCAATAGTGAGAAAATCATCTAACAAATGCAAAACGAAGGGGAGTTTGTACGCATTGTACAAGACCCAGCACAGCGCTTCTGACAGCGTATCGAAAATCCTCTGACTACTACGACACCCGAAGGTCAATTTAACCGCAAAATAGAACTTCGAACGCCATCGAATGCCGAACAAGTGCCACTGCGAGGGGTGGAGTGGCATCACCTTGAATGCATCCACTATGTCCGCTTTTGCCAGCCAAGCCCCCGGCCCCGCACTTCTTATCATCTGAATAGCGTCATCTATTGAAGCGTAAAAAAGAGAAAACTGTGCTAGCGGGATCAGGCTATTAATGCTCGGAATATGGCTGTCGTAAGTAACTATACGCCATATCGGCAATTATGGACAGATAAGCATCGAGCTCAGCTCTGCGCTCCGGGTAGATTTCGCACATGGTGTCTCTGTAGACACCATACGCTACTATGAACTCAGCTAAGGTCAAGGTTTTGGAAAGCCTGGGGTCGCTATCTTTAAGTATCGCCGAAAAATCCCCACAATCCACAAAGCGCTCCGCTGAAGATTCTGCCGCGCAGAGGAGAATCTTCACAAGATTCACGTCTTGTCCTGTTAAGGCAAGCATTGCATAATAAGAACCAGCTACCCCTATTAAACCAGCAAGCGAAAGAGAAGCAGCACTTTACCTGATAGTATCTGGCTGCGCAGCGCATCAGGGATGGCGGCGGCTAGGGACAGGAAGGTTGATCCTGTTGTTGTTCATATCCGAAGGCAGATGCAGCGCGATTCCCGTGAGCCCGGTCGATGGGCCCGTCTCGGCTCCTGCCTCGTATAATCAAAATACCTGATCATCATGCTTTAGGGGGGGGGGGGGGGGGGGGAATTCATGTCACCCCATGTTTAACACCGGCTTCGACTGCTCTCTTCGCATTCAATCCGACTTTTTCACCATTTCTCAGACGTTTGAATGCAGAGAATATGCACTGGGTATCCACGGAGGAGTATCCTCCGTGGATACTTTGAAGTACGCATGCGCCGATATCTCTCGCCTTGAATATTATTCCCCTCAGGGGAATCGAACCCAAACCGTGGGTTTGTTGCATCCGTGCTCTACTGACTGAGCTAATGAACGGATGAAGTGACTCCTTTTTTGTGCATTTATCTATCACGTGGATAGTGGGGTAGGATAGTGGGGTAGATGTTGATAGTGAGGGACTGAATATTTACTATTCTGTCCATAACGGCACATAACTCGGTAACGCGGCTGAGTGGGATTGGGCGCCGATGACCCCCGTGAGTCGCCACCGAGGCGAGCGCTAGCGAGCCGAGTTGCCGCGACGAACGGTGGGAACAATACCGCGCCGCTCCGTCGGGGTCAGTGGCGTGGAGCGTTACACTGGGGAACAGAGCACACTTGGCATCTGGTTCGAGGCTGGGAGTCACCTCAGGTTTTATTTTTGCGCTCCTCTGAGGTTGACCACTAGATGTCGACATTTTACTACTAATATCTCTGCATTGGTGAGTTATTGGATACTGAATATCCAAGTATCCTGGATACTTTCTGCATTGAAGAGTCTGAAAGCACGTGAATATTTCGCATTAAGTGCGTTGATATCATTAGAAGCAGGTGCGTTTAAAGGCTTTCCCCTCTGAGTTTCCATGTGTACTTGTAGCTTATCACTTTGACTAAAGGCTTTATCACAAACTGTACAAGTGCAGGCGTTTTAACCTGTATGAGTCCTCATGTGTACTTTTAGAGAATCACTTCGACTAAAAGCTTTGCCACACACTGTGCAAGTAAAGGGTTTTTCCCCTGTATGAGTCATCATGTGTGCTTTTAAATGATCACTTCGACCACAGCCTTTACCACAAACGGTACAAGTAAAGGGTTTTTCCCCTGTATGAGTCCTCATGTGTGCTTTTAACTCACAACTTCGACCACAGCCTTTACCACAAACGGTACAAGTAAAAGGTTTTTCCCCCGTATGAGTCCTCATGTGTGCTTTTAACTCACCACTATGACCACAGCCTTTACCACATAATGTACAAGTAAAGGGTTTTTCCCCTGTATGAGTCCTCATGTGTGCTTTTAAATGACCACTTTGACCACAGCCTTTACCACAAACTGTACAAGTAAAAGGCTTTTCCCCTGTATGAACAACTGTGTGCCTCTTCAGACTATCCTTGTGCTTAAACATTTTGCCACACTCTGTACAACTAAAACCTTTCTTCCCTGTGTGGCTCTGCGTGGAGTGAGTTTGTTTTGACGATGGCAGGTCCTGGGACAGCTTTTGGCTTACAGACAATGTTTGTCCTTCCACATCTTGTGTCTTGTGTGAATCCAATGTGTTTACTACCGACTGACCTTCCCTGGTCTCCTCCCGCTCATCACGGTCTTCAGAGACGTCAGATTGAGAACAGTGTGGAGAGAGGAGCTGGTCACCACTAGTTGGTTGTGATGTTCCACAGTCCTCTACATCAGCTTGTGTTTTCATGTGTTCAGTTGAGGTGCTGGCTACAGCCTCTGTCTCTCTGTTTTCATCATCACCTTCACTTTTCACTGCTAGTAATGTCAACATTGATCCATCAGCCTCCTCTTGTAGTAGCTCCTCCTGTTCCTCTTTAATCTGTGGAGGTTGTGGTTCCTCCAGACTGGGACTCCCCTCCTGATGTTCAGGGAAAAGCTCCTCTTTACACACAGGGAGGGAAACAGAGTCTAGGGAAGAATAAAAAGATAGAATGAGAGACAAAATATGAATGGTTTGAACTTTACATTATTTCATGCAGTGTTTCATCTGTTTCATAGCTTTGGTAGTTGGGAAAACCTCAGCTGTAAATACGTTTTCCGTCTATTCGCATTCATTAAAAAATGCCAACTTTCAAATTTGGAGAAATAGCATGACACGTACTGTTGTCCAGGTGGTTTTCAGGTTCCTGTTTAACAGAAACACTCCAACTCATATTCACCTTCAGGCTGGACTCTGCACACTGGTCTGCAATGAAGGAATATGATAAGGACATAAATAATTAAGGACTTTAATATGGGGAAGTGCTCTACAATTTATTACTGACTATGGTTTTCACACCCATACTTGTGTATTCATATGAAAAGTGGGTTGACCTTCTCTCGCAGTTCGTAGAGATCAACATTGTATTTTATTTAAGGCCTTGTGTGGCTCATCGGGAGCAGATAGAGGTTCAGCGTTGAGAGGCAGTTAGGTGTGTGTCACCGGACAAGCATTGACTGCATGCACAGCAGCCATATTAGAAATAAACTGGGCCTCTTCCTTACTTTCTTCACAGGTGTTACCAATGATAGTGAGGGACGCAACGCAAGGGATGAAATCTCATTAAAATACATTTGTTTCAATGAGGACGTCCTGACCTACCGTGAGTGACAACGCGTCATGCAGCGATGTACAAAGTCTGGGGGTGTACAAATGGCACCAAATCAACCTGTAAGGGTCCATTTGATTCCATTTGTAGGCTCTCATAATAATAATTTGTCATAAGAATTAAGGGTTACCTAAATGCTCAACGCAAAACACATTCTACCCAATTCAGATGGAAGAGGTTTCTGAGGTTTCTGAATAAGGTTAGGTCTAAGCATTGTTTTAATGAAGTTATATTTAGGAATATGGTTTGGTTTAGACCTAGTTTTACTAAGGTTAAGTTTAGGAATAAGTTTAGGCATGACATTTAGACACTGCTTCACTGAGGTCAAGTTTATGAATAAGGTTAAGTTTAGGCATTGTTTTACTGAGGTCAAGTTAAGGAATATGGTTTAGTCTGGACCTAGTTTTACCATGTTTAGGAATACCTGGTGGTGACAGTTCCAAGGTCGCCAGATTCATACTCAGGGCGAGCGTGTTTAAGAATAAGGTTAGGCTTAGGTATAGTTTTACTAAGGTTACATTATGAATAAGGTTATGTTTGGGCATAGATAGTTTTACTGAGGTTACGTTCAGGAATACCTGATGGTGACTTTTCTGAGGTCGCCAGATTTATACCCGGGACGAGCGTGTTCTAGGGCTTGCGTTCTTGTATTCAATTATAAAACAATGCAAACCTATCCTGTACAACTTTACTATAGGATTAAACCACAGTAAATAAAACAGTACATCTATAATGTACAACTTAACAACAGGTTGTAAAGTAAATAAAACATTACATACCTATCCTGTACAACTTTACAACAGGTTGCATCTTTGCATCAAACAGTCCACGTCCCTTGTCCATCTCTTGCAGTTCCTCTGACAACACTGAATATGTTTGGGAGGCCATCTCTCTAGACTCTGTAGACCTCTCCCTGTGGTGTTCTGTGGAAATCACCAGTAGAAAGAACTTTTGGTTATCATTCAGCAACCGTATATTATTACCATGACGTAATCAAATCAAACTATAGACGTTTGCCATGTTTTGTTCAGTTGAAAGGATCAGTCACTACCTGTTCTAAGAGCTAAAATAATTGTCCTCATCCTGACGTAAACACCAGACAAAACAATCTACAAGCTCAACATGTGGGTCATTGTGAGCTTATAGATTGGCTATTTTCACTACTATAGGTCAAGAGTTTGGGCCACTACAGAGCGCTTACATCTCTGTCGCATCATCAATCCAACTGATATACATATCTGTTAGTCCGTGTCCCTTTCATGCCCATATCTGGACAGCCCGTATGGGCATGTCCCCTTTTTTGCCCATATATGGAGCTACTTTTTTCTTCTTTTTTTAACCCCTGATGCCATGCCAATGACGACACAAAATTTAGATTAGACAACAAACTCCTTTAATTTTTTTAAAGATTTTTTTTTTTTTTTTGCCTTTATTTGATAGGACAGTAGACCGACAGGAAATGGGAAGAGAGGTGGGGAATGACACGCGGTAAAGGTCTTCCGGATCGGGAATCGAACCGGCGACGCCAGCAGGCATCATAGCCTAGTATGTGGTATGCGCCTTGACCACTAGGCCAGCGGGCACCCCGACAAAAAACTCCTTAGGCCTATAGGTTTATGGCTGAGTCATGGTGACGTGAGAGCTTGTAGATCTGCTCCTCTTCAGAGCCATGCGATCAGTGTTGCCAGATTGTGCTAGAGGAATAAGCAACCAGAGCCTGAAAACAAGCCCAAGAGAAGCGACTACATACATTACATTGTACCTTAGGCATTTGTGCAATAAATTACATTAAGCAAATAAGTAGGCCTACATACATTTCTTAAAAATCTTTTGTTCTTAAATTAAGGTTGGTGCTTTATTTGTGTTTTTTTTTCACGGCTCCTCTTTACCCCTACCCCCCGAAGCTAAAGAAAGAAAGAGAGAAAGAGGAAAAATGGGAAAGGGGAGAAAAGAAAAGAGATTAGAGAGAGAAGAGGACGAATGAGCACTTCAAACTAGAGGTCTTCACGGGGGCCCGACCCCGAAATTACCCGAGGACCCGAGAGACCCGTAACGGGTTCGGTCAGTGTTTTATCATATTCAAACGGACCCGGGTCGGAAACGGCCGCATTTCCCTCGGAACACCTCGGAACCAGGACTGTAATCATCATGTGTATTACCCGAGTGGACCCGTAATGATTGTACTGTTTGTATTTTATTTTGTATTTGTTGCAATTTTGCAAACTGTTAATACAGTATTCTATCATTCACTGAGTGTTTTTTTGTGTGCGGCGGCTGTGTGTGTGCGTGCGCTCCTGCAGCCAGCTGCATTCACTTCACTCAAGCCCGCCGGAGATTGGGGGAGGCGGACTGGCAGAGAAAAAGCAATTCGATTCAGGCTGACCTAGGATCAGTTAGTGCTGTAGGCTAGCGACTTTGCCTGGCTCCAGCCAATAGACCCGCCCACCCTCTGAGTGGACTGCGCTGGTCTGAAATCAGGCTAGTAGCGACTTGTCTCTATGTAGCCATGATCATGAAAAAAAAAGGTCTGTTTCATTTATTCCTCCAGTCCACATCTATTTACAAAAGAAAACCTTTATGCATAGACCTACGCACGCATATTAGCGCGGCTGTTGCTGCGCTAATTTATTTATTTAGCCTGGCTGTTCTGTTGTAGTCAGACTTATTTCCTATGCGCTTTTTTGAAGGGATGTGTCTGTGTCGGGTCTCGGAATCATGGAAATAATCGTAATTCGGGACAAATTTCAACGGTACAATTAGGGTACGGGTCCTTAAAAAAAGAATACAACTCGGAACGGGTCAGAATCGGAGGTAATGGTTACGGGGCCACTCGGGTTTGGTTTTGTCAATTGATTATTATTTCGGACCCGGTTGGAATCGGTAAAAATGTGACGGTACTTTCGATTTCGGTTCGCTTTTTTGGACCCGTGAAGACCTCTACTTCAAACCTATATACATCAGCTATTTCAAAATAGCCGATCTACAAGCTCACAACTGCAACCACCATTATTTACAAGCAACTTTATACCAGAAAACCACGGGCCTGCGGTGACTGTGTGTCTATTTGATGATCCTCTATTTTCATCATTACGTGAACCTTTGGCTGAGTCGTCCACTTTAACACGCTAAGGGACCTAATAATTAAGCTCTAAAAAAGTTATAGCCTACTAAATAAAAACAATTCGGTGGAATTGCATCATGTCTATATTATGCATAGGCTGCAGGCGTAGGGTCCTTTTGGTTACCGCTTATCCACATTGAACAGGACTATGTCATTGTTTGACATATTCTTGTATTTTTTAAATATGTTGGCAAATGTTAGGCAGAATGGGCACATCTATCTATAAATGCGAGAAGAGTCTGTCTGTCTGTGTGTCTGTAATCCGCGTATCTCGAGAACCGTTCGTCCCACCGGCTTCAGATTCGGCACGCGCGTTCCCCGCCGCGGCACGGAGTGCAGTGCCGGGTCTCGACCCGACCTGCGGTTTTCCCGAACCGGCGCGAAACGTTCGGAATCTCCTTATGCGGAAATCGGCGCAAAACCGGCGTAAGCGCTGACTCATTGTGACATCACTGCAGTGCCGGGCGCAAGCGCCGAGTCATTGTGACATCACTGCAGGCAGATACAGGGGCCTAGCCTCGACCCGACAGATATCTCCGTATATAGGCATAAAAGGGACACAGACAGATATATGGGCATAAAAGGGACACAGACTGAGATCTCCATATATGGGCATATGGGCAGATACAGAGATCTCCATATATGGGCAATACAGGGGCCTTGCCTCGACCCAACAGATATCTCCGTATATGGGCATAAAAGGGACACAGACAGATATCTCCATATATGTACATAAATGGACAGAGGCAAACAGATGGTCAAAGATCTCCATATATGGGCATAAAATGGACGCAGACAGACAGATACAGATTAGAGATGCACCGATCAGGTTTTTTGGGGCCGATACCGATCACCGATCAGCTGGAATCAATATCTGCCGATACCGATATTACCGATCGATCACAGCGTGGAAACAATATCTGCCAATCCCGATATTACCGATCGATCACAGCGTGAAATCCATAAATTCTGCTATTGTGTCACTGTCGGAGCATTTATATATTTAATGATTCCTCTTACACAACATTGACATTGTATATATTAATTCAATTCAACTTTATATTCTAAGGTCATGATTTGATTCGATTCTCAATATGATATATTATCGTATCGTAAATCATTTTAGTCCTAGGAAAATTCCTCCTCAAGAAAAACAAAACAAAAAGGTTTTCTTATAAAGACAGTGGCAATATTGTCTATCCTTCATTATTTTCAAGGTTATTTGGCTATAATGGTTAATAGCAACAATAATAGGCCAAATAGGCCCTTAAGATTTTCTGTACACTATATACATATTTGGGGTCCTTGCTCTTGGCATGAAAATGTTTGAGAACCACTGTTCTTAAACAATATCAGACAACAACATTTCTGTTTGACTGACCTTCCCAGTTTTTTATTTTTATAGACCTGTTTGCTGGAAAAAACAGGATATGGCAACACTTTTATAGACCTGTTTGCTTGTTTCTGTCGCAGAAACTAAATGGCAACGCTTCATCCTCCTTACATCTAGTGCTAACGGTTAGCACCTGTGGAAATGACTGTTTTAAACTATATAAGGGAACTACAAACGTTCTCCTTAGATCGACAACAACTACCTCCAACTGTTGTCCTCCAATGACTTTGGAATTATGTTTTTTGGAATTAAGTTTAACAGCAACGTTACAGCCTCTCTCTCTTCTCTCACGTCGCAGAGAGAGAGAGATAGAGAGAGATAGAGAGAGAGAGAGAGAGAGAGAGAGAGAGAGAGAGACGAGCGGAGCCTCGTTAACCCAAAGAGAGAGAGAGAGAGAGAGAGAGACACGAGCGGGGGAGAGAGAGAGAGAGAGAGAGAGAGAGAGAGAGAGAGAGAGAGAGAGACACGAGCGGAGCCTCGTTAACCCAAAGAGAGAGAGAGAGAGAGACACGAGCGGAGCCTCGTTAACCCAACAACACAGCTGAAAACGCATTCATCTGATCACTCAAATCGTGGATTTTACTTTGAGAAGTCAACACCTACAAAGGTAGAAGTAGGCTACTATTCCAATGGTGTATCCAATATGTTTAAAACAAACAGCTTTCATCTCACTCTGTCCCCCTTTCTTCGGTGCATGTCTGTGTGTGGTGTGGGAGGAGGGGGGGATTAAGTGGCTCACAGACAGAAGTGAACATGGAGCCGCACGCACGCACGCACACACACACACACACACACACACACACACACACACACACACACACACACACACACACACACAGAGAAGAGAGGAGAACAGAGCTCTCCTTCGTCAGAAGCACGCATGCACAACGCGCACGTGAATCGAACGTCAACGTCCCTTTTGCTTCAATCCCTTGATCGGCTCGCTTTGATCCAATTATGGAAACACCGATCAAAACCGATACGGCCTTGATCGGCCGATCTGATATCGGAACCGATCAATCGGTTCACCTCTAATACAGATATCTCCATATATGGGCATAAATGGACACAGGCAAACAGATGTTCAAAACGGGTCCTATGACAACAGGTATAATGAGGTTTGCATTAAAGGGGGAACCGGCACTGTGTCTGCAACACAGTTGGAGGCACAGACAGATACTCCATATATGGGCATAAAATGGACGCAGATAGACAGATATCTCCATATATGGGCATAAAATGGACCCAGAACTATAACTGCAGTGATCTCCACATATGGACATAAAATGGACGCCGACAGACAGACAGACAGATACAGATATCTCCATATATGGGCATAAATGGACACAGGCAGACAGATGGTCAAAACGGATCCTATGAAAACAGGTATAATGGGGTTTGCATTAAAGGGCGGGGCATTCATTCCCTATTTACATTGTTCCGAGTTGGCCAGGTCGCCGACTAGACGCTGGGCCGCCCGAACAGCTTCTAGTATGTATAATTTAACTTAATGTTTGGCACAACTGAAATTGATTTTGTTTGAAGAATAAAGCATTAATCCAATCGATGGCCATTTCAGAATGCAGTACACCTCCCCAACCGATGTAAAAACCTTGATATTTCGATTGTTAGTTGTTTCGATACATATAGTCTGTTTAGGGTTAGGGTAAGAGTTAGGTTTAGGGTAAATGTTAGGGTTTAGGCTTTGGGGTAGCATTCACCAGCATCTGCAAGTTAGCGTTCACTTGAGTCGGCAGCAGGTTAGCTTCGGACTACTGGGACCTCGAAACAACCCCAACCGATAGGGTTGAAACATATGGAGGAAATACGAGGAAAATGGCCACCATTTAACTGTGTTTTAGGAGTGCATGTCTTTACTGTTACATACAAGTAAGATTCCACAAACAAGTGGATGGATGTGTAAAGATATGTTACTAAAAGAACATTATGCAGCATGCATGACAAAGGGAGCTCCGCCCCCTTCCTGAAACAACATCTGACGAGCCAATAGGACTACAAGAAGCCAGATAATCCAGGAAACCATTTAATATGTGGCACATGCAGTGTGTAGTGAGGTGTTGTGTGTGTAACAGACATACCTGCAGAGTGTAGTGTGGTGTTGTGTGTAACAGACATACCTGCAGTGTGTAGTTGGGTGTTGTGTAGTGTCACCATCTCTCTCTGGAAGAGGTTGCACATGACCTCTGCGGCCGCACGGAGGCGCTCCAACACAAACACACTGACATCGAGCTTCACACGACAAACATCAACACTTTGTTGCTTTTCCAAAACACACAATATCTCCTCTCCCACCGACGTCATGTGTTCATTTATCTTCAGCCGTACAGACTCCATTTGAAGCATTTTAACTCCTTTTAATGTGAGAAGGTTTTCACCACGCGCTGTGACCCAACCACCATGAAACACCAACACTGAGTGAGACACCGCCGCCGAGCGAGCTACAGCGAGTCTCCGTGTGGAGCGTTGCGAAGTCCGTGCGAGTTATGTCCTGATAGGGACAGAATAGTACATCTTCGTCCCCCGACTTTCGGCACCTCCGCGTGGTCCAAGTGAACACAGCGGAGCTCCTTGCCCCCCGGCAACCACCGTTATGCTTAGGTTCGTTGGTAAACGCCAGGTCTCGTCCCAAAACCACCATGAAACACCAACAGTTCCTTTGTTGTGGAAACGCCACGCCAGAAACATTCTACTTCCGGAAGATCCGGCTTCCGGATCAACGTGTTTGACGCATGCGCAATGATGGATCCAAGCGCGGTTGCTTTAATGCCTTTCGCCCCCTGGTGGAGGAGATGTGTAACTGTCACTGAATGACTGACAGACAGACAGACAGACAGACAGACAGACAGACAGACATTCACTAGATACAACAAGCAGTGAACACACATAAATATGTGTGGGGAGGAATCATTTGGCATAACTAGTAAATTGGGGATAAAAGGATGTAAAATGTACATCAAACTTTTTTCCCTTCTTTTTTGGGTGAAATATGATCATGATAATGATCATTAGACATGGACATCGACATGCATGTTCATGTTCATGTTGTGTGGCTTGTATCAAAATGTGAAGTTGTCAGCTAGGGCCAGGATTGGGGCCTTTATCTCTTTGAAAAAGAAAATAAATAATAATAATAATAATAAGGGTAATAATAATAAGGGTAATAATAATAATTATTATTGTTATTATTATAATACAAACAAATTCAACATGTTTAATCAATAGAGGGAGCCACGCACATCATTGATTGATTAAATATGTTATTAACAGTTGCAGTGGTACAGATTTATACAAAAGGATGCTAAAAGGATAACCCCGAAAAGCTCAGGGCTCATTTCCATTGAATTCAATTAGCCTCCGAAGTCTCCGAAGAGAAATGTGTCTTGGGCAATGTAAGTAACAGCGTACAAAAATACAAAAACCACAAAAGACATACAGTGCATACGCCTCGCACCTATCATGATACCCCAATGTGCAGTATATCAAGATCCTCTAGTCCAGTTATCACAGCGTTGCACTGTCCCAGCACACAGGTTTCCCGTCCCCCCAGCAATTCATTGTCTGTTGTGGATGTCCTTATTGAGTGCTTGGATTGACATCGGAACAAAGGAAAACTTATATCTATTATGTTTTGCATCTGATGATCTGTACCGTCTACCGGATGGCAGCAACTCATATTCTTTATGTAAGATCTGACTCGGGTCACGGATGATTTTAAGGGCCTGCTTTAACGCTATCCTATCAACGATTTATTTGAGAGAACATGGGGGCTGCATGCCAATGATTTTACCAGCCATCTTGACTAGATTTTGCAGTTGGGATTTGAGTTTGATGGATGGATTACCAAACCAGGTGGTGATACCATATTGGATGATAGATTCCATGTTTTCCCTATAGAACAGCAGAACAACAGAACTTAATGAAAGACTTGCATGTAGCTTGATTCTGTTCTTTAAAACATATATATATATATATATATATATATATATACTTTACATGAACCTGTTTATCTGTATTCCGAGTTATTGCGTGTTAGTGATAGCCATAACTATGGCACCAGGCTTGCCCTGAAAGGTGCTTTCACCCAGCTTAAGCGCAAAAGTGCTTTGAAAAACACGGTGATCTATTGAGCAATAGTTTTTTGGAACACACTTCCAAATTATTTAGTTTTAATTCACAACAAAGCTACTTTTAAAAATAGATTAAGAGGAGCTGTAATGCGGAGAGAGGTTGTTTTAGATTATGTATAGATTGTGTTTTTTTATTTCACTGTGATTTTGTAATATGACCCCAGGAAGAATAGTCACTAATGGGGATCTTAAATAAACGATAAACAATAAACAGCAGCATGATGTTTTTTGCCACCCCATGGACCCTGAGCCTTCTCAGGAAACACCAAAAGAACAGTATTGCAGGTCTGCTACCCACACGTTTGGTTGTGTTGCTCATTCCACGAATGCCAGATCCTTACAAGCTGTACCTTGTGGTAAAGGTGACAAATAAACGATAACAATGATATCAAACACATACCATTCGGCATAATTAAAGAGGGGAAATAATGGACCGAATGTTGACATTTTTTGCATTGCAAGCCATTTTGGCAAAAAATTGGTCGGCGCTACCCAAACGTTTGGCTGCAGCTCATGCCTCGAATGCCTGATGCTTACAAGCTGTACCTCCTTGTAAAGGTGACGAATTTTTGATATAAAAATGATATAAAACACAATACAATTTGGTATTATTAAAGGGGAGATATAATTAATTATTAATATGTTTCCTTTGTTTTTGTGCTGAGTTTATATATGCTGCATTTGCATAAAGTATTTGTCTACTCCTATGTCGATGATATGAGTATTAATATCTGTTTAAGGTAGATTTAGAACAGATAATAAATATGTGATTAACTACGGGCAATCATGCGATTAATCAGATTAAATATTTGAATCGATTGACGGCCTACTGGTCAGGTTTCTTCTCATTGACAGATGTCTCACTAAGCTTTGCATAAACACGTGAAGCTCCTCCCACAATGAGCCAAGCTTAGGGTCTGATTGGCCTGTCAGGAAGCCACGCCCATGACAACAGAACGCCCATGCTGGACAGACAAATTCAGAAGCACTTTTCTATTATGAATATTGTAACAAAAAGAAACACAACAATTTATATTGCATTGAAAAAAATAGATATTTTATTTATATCAAATATTTTGAATACAAAATACAAATGCAGGAGAATTAAAATGCTGGCGAAGAAATAAATACATAAATAAATAAATAAATAAATAAATAAATAAATAAATAAATAAATATGTTAATAAGTTAATAAGTTAATAAGTTAATGAATTAATAGGTTTTTAAAGGTTTTTGGATGGATGCATGATGGATGGATGATGTTGGGGATGATCAGGAGGATAAACAGGAAGTGAAGTGTTGCAGAATGAACTGCAGACCGGAGATCAGCTCTCTGCGAATCCCCTCCCACACACATTGTTTGTCTGCCTGAGAGAGAGAGAGAGAGAGAGAGAGAGAGAGAGAGAGAGAGAGAGAGAGACAGTTCAGTTGAAGGCTCTTATCCAGAGACAAGGGACGTGCAGAGAATGTTAGAGAGGCAGGGGCTGAAATTTCTAAAAATGCCGTGAAATTATCGAAAATAGCAGACCTCCAAGCACACAACACGTTGCAGAGTCAATCCCATTTTTAGTTGTTTAACCCTGACTTCTACCCTGAGCCATCTTAGGCTAGCACAATGTGAGGAAAACATTTTGGTTATGGGCCCTAGGTCGAGAAGTAGTCGAATCAGTTTGTTTTGGGAGGTTTGGCGTCGTTAGTGGCATTTTAATGTTGGAGTACCAGGAGGTGCAAGCATAATCAAAGAGGGGCTGCTAGGAGCTTTCACTGGTTATATCTCAATACAAAAGAAATCCCTCAAACCCCTCAATACCACTTATCTGACTAAACCCCTCCAAAAACACAACAACACCCCCTGGTGGTAGTGATAGAGGCTGGCAGCTCCAGGCAACTAACTCCCCCTCCTCAGGGGATGTGATGTCATATCCACGCGCCAGTATTGAAATTGAAAATATGTTGAGAGAACATCTGTTAAAAAGAAAGCATGGAGTTCGAGTTCTTCACTACTATGGACATGACTAGAATAGATATTATAATATAGCTGCTTGCCCTGAAACATCACATGGAGAGTATTATTTTGTTCCTGACTTTCCTCTACAAAACACAGACCTCTATCAGCCAGGATATAGGAAGTCTTGTCTCACTGTGCGTGACTGTGAAAGAACCATTTCTCCTGACCAGCCCAAGGTAAGACTAAGACAGTCAGATCATGCTTTTATAAACCCTATTATATTAAGCCCAAAATGGTTCTGCCGCTGTGTAGAACCGAAAAATAAAGATTTTCGGGCCGCGCTTTGCGCGGCCATGCTTCGCGTGGCCATAGGGCGGCGCTATACTGCCTCGCCTAGGGCGCAATATAGGTACCAACCGCCACTGAGTGTTTCATACTTTTATTCTTGTGATGATATTGAAAGTTTTTACTTTATGTCTTGATGAGTTGAATACCAAGGACCTCCAACAGAAACAAGACCACAAGGGCTTTTTTGGGAGGTTCCTTTTAGGCAGGGTGTATGACTGTAGGCTACTTGTGCTGTACATTCTTTTTTTCTTTTTTTCTTATTCTTTTTACTGTACTTGTGCTGTACAATCTTATTTTATTCGTAGTATTTTTACTGTACTTGCGCTGTACAATCTTTTTTTCGTCTTCTTTTTACTGTACTGTTCTACATTTTTGTCTAATAAATGTTCAATCAATAAATCAATAAATCCAGGACATATATTTTCCTAGACTGTTAGTATGTTATTTAGCATGTTAGCATGTTACTACCAGAATCTATTGAACAACCCGTTGTTGTGTCTGTCTGTCTGTCTGTCTGTCTGTCTGTCTGTCTGTCTGTCTGTCTGTCTGTCTGTCTGTCTGTCTGTGTCATACATACCTGACTGTCTGAGTGGAGGTGTGATGTCAGACTGTTGAAGAAGGACTCTAGAGGAGGTGAAATGGAACTGGCAGCCTTTGACTTCAGCTGGAAAACAAAACACATCACATTATAGACAGACAGTGATAAGATGAACAATATTCACAATTGCTGTTTCAGGCTTGACTTCCGACTTCCGAAGCTAAGCTCTTGCACAATTAATTATTTGGTTAATTGATCCTTTGGTGGTAAGAATATTGTCTTCGAGAATATTAGAAGGAATTAGAGATTAGTCTTGCATAGTACGAAATGTCTAGACATTTCTAAACAACAATTAAAAACCAAATCGGATCTTCTCTGCATAGCTGATGTCGAGGGGGAAATACATTTGAGTTAGTAAAGAATAAATAGATAGGTGAAATGGCTTGCAATCTCAATTTCTTTTTTTTTAAATCTGACCTTCTACCCGGTTCATGGTCTTATAAAGATGAGAAATGACAAAAAGATTACGTAAGCAAGACGTCATCCTTAACAGACAGACAGACAGACAGACAGACAGACAGACAGACAGACAGACAGACAGGGGCACTCACACAGCTCTCCTCCACCAGTCTATACAGGATGTTCTGGAAGTTGTCCAGTTTAGATTGATCCCAGGAGCTGACGCTAGGTTCCTCCGTGTCCAACAGGAGGTGGATTTTGCGCAGAGCCTCGTAGACGACCAGCGACGTCTGAGAACACTAGAAGGGAAGACACTGATTTAAGCCGCGCTCACGCAGACCCACACAGACTACGTCAAATCTGTGTCATCGCACGCATCCCGTTCATTTCGAATGGGGGTGTGCGATGCAGCCCGGCGAGTACCATACAGGTTTTCGATCAGGTTCCGGTATCTGACTGTCACGGAAGGATCTAATTGTGGGCTCGCCTTGTGGGCTCACCTGAAAGGTGAGAACACTATGTTATCTTCATTATTTATATACAGAGTTCCATCGCAGACAGTACAAAATGTGGAAAAACACTTGGGGGTGGTGTTAGCTGGAGTATTGGTTGAGCTTTACATGACAGTTAGCACGCTGCAGAATATAGTCACGAGCGAGCCCACACTGTTTCGTAGGAACAGTATTTCTAGTTTGAATGAAGTTCTCCTCAACCAACTTCATTCAAATCCAGTCCGTCCGTGGGATCCGTGAAGCCAGTGAGAGCAGCTCTGCTGTGCCATATAGGTGTGGCTGTGCATGGGAAAAGACAGGGAAGTGATCCAAACAGCGTGACGGTCAAACACAGGGACATGTAGAGATTATTAACACCTTCTAAGCCACGGGGAGCCCCTTAATGTTAAAACCGTACTATATCGCACATCCCCCCAGGGACTCTCAGCCACGTCGTACATTCCCGGACTTTGTCTTTAAAACCGGAATAACAGCTTTTGATCCGAAAATCGGCGATCGTCTAACCTTCCCTAGTCACCACTCGTGCACTGATAGCTCATGCAGACCGTGCATGAAGCAGAGGTGACGTCAGCGCCTCTCCTTCTCCAAGGCTACTCCCAGCCATCCATTTGCTGTCTGCACACTCGAGCTCCTACAGCAGCCATGCTTGGGGCTATGCTAGCGAAACTTTTCAGTTCTGTTCTTCAGTCACACATGGACTATTTGCGGGGACATTTACGTGAAAGGATCGCGCACGCGAAACGCACGGGGACATCGACGATCGGCCAAAACCCCCATTCTATCCCAACGGAAATCGAGAAAATCATGGTGAGTTACTGGCCTGGGGGAAAAAAAAAAGAAAAAACAGCGGCGCTGTTCAAGATGGAGGGGCTGCGGGGTCATGTTTATAAACATAATATTATGTCTCAGATCACAATACAATAATAGAAATGTCACGGCTAATCTACCAACCACCATTCTATTTCGGACGTCAAGGTGTTAAAGAGGCAGGGGCTGAAATTTCCGAAAAAGCATTTTTGGTGAAAATATTTAAAATAGACGACTCAGCGCGATGCGTTGTGAGCTTGGAGGTCGGTATTTTCGGTGCATCACACCACACTGAACTAAGCATATTCAAGCCAATACTGGAGATGTGGCGTAACGGAATGGATTTCTACACAGAGAGGACAATTATTTGAGCATAAGATCAAGATTCAAGTTCAGCAGAGTTTGGACAAAGTAATTCTCTTGAATGCTGCCTTCAGGTATGCCATGTAGTAGAAGATGCATTCATGGTCTGGAGAGGGCATTTTTCTACAGACAGGTAAAAGGGCAGGGGCTCAAGCCCCCTTTGATGTCTATGTGCGCACATGCCCGCGGTCAAACAACAACAGCACTGCCCAAGAAACACCACAGCACCGGAGCCGTTGTGGTCCGGTGGCTCACCACGCATCTAGACTCGAAGTCCATGCATTGAGCCGGTGTGAGCGTATAGCTTTATCCAGCTTTATCGTGTGTGTGTGTGTGTGTGTGTGCGTGTGTGTGTGTGTGTGTGTGTGTGTGTGTGTGTGTGCGTGTGCGTGCGTGCGTGTGTGTGCGTGCGTGCGTGTGCGTGTGCATGTGCGTGTGTACCTGTTGCTGGGTGTTAAAGGTGTCTGTAGGGAAGTTGGACACAACGTTGTTCTGTTGACTCAGACACTGGACTGGAAAGTGAGCTGCTCCCTGTTACACACACACACACACACACACACACACACACACACACACACACACACACACACACACACACATTAACTCATTCGTAGTTTACGGCCGTAAAGCCCGTTAATTTCTCTATGTCTTTCACTGCCGGCTTCTCCTACCTGTTAACGTGGGCGCTCGTCCAGTTCCCATCGTGCGTTATCGGACACTGCTATGCATCGTGTGTTCGCGTATTCCATCAGCTTCTCAAATCCGTTGAAACTTTTTCAATTGATCAATAAGTTCTCCATCTGTAAGCCGCAGAGTTCAGACAGAAAGTTAACGGGCCAAAATAGAGGACGGACTTCCGCTTCCGGTTCAGGGACTCCAATGTTAAAGTTGTCCGCTCAATAATGTGTCCGTGTAGAAACCGATCACGAAGCATTATTTCTGGCCTATTTTAGTTGCGCTTCGATAAAAAAATGTTTTTTAATTCATTTTTATTACATTTACGGGTTCTACGGGCATGGCAGAGAAGGGGTAGAGAATTAATTAACAGATAATTCATTTTAACAGGTCTCTCAGCAGGTTGTTATATAGGCCTAGTGCATTTAAATCATAATAATGAATCCTAACTCATTACCAGGTCTCTCAGCAGGTTGTGGGCGGTGGTCACCTGGTTACCACTGAGTTTACACGTCGGCATGGCAACCAGCATGCCGGCCAGGTGGAGGGAGAGGATGACGAAGATGAAGGTGGGAGACGAAGACATGACCTCTGACCTGCGGTGACCTCTAAATGACCTCTTAATGACCTCTGGAAGGTTTGTGTGTGTGTGTGTGGAAGGTACAGATGGATGATTATGATTTTGTTTTTATAAGGTTCACAATCTCAACATCCAGATGTTTCGGAATCTTCTCCAGATGTTTCTCTCCTGAAACACAAACACAAGTTGCTTTACTGCCATATGTCTCATACAAACATATCATTGTTGTATGTCCAAAACTGCACACAACGCCTTGCATCGCGAGGCTTGTAGATCTGCTATTTTCTCTAGTTTTGTGTGACAGTCTTGTATGATGAAGCAGGGCTTTACTATATGTGAAAGCGTACAGATTTGAAACTTGGAGATACAAGGTTTCTCCCCGACAGTGACGATATGAAAAGTAGCAGATCTACAAGCTCCAAGCACCACGTTTATAGCTTGCGGATCTGCTACTTTCTTCCGCTTTTGTGTGACAGCGGTGTGTGGGCCGTTGACCCATGAAGACCTTGAGACCTATTAAAAAAAATAGCAGATCTACAAGCTCACAGCGCGGCACCGAGTGCCGCACCGCGAGTTGCTATTTTTGAAAAGTCCTGAACATTTGTGCAAGTCTTTGAATATTTTGACCCGATTCTATAAATGTCTTCTAAATCCTCCTAAGGATTTTTGAAAAACGCATGTTTTTATGTCAGTGGTTCTCAAACCTTTTCATGTCAAGGACCCCTAGAATTATATGTATTTGGCCACCAACCCAATCTCTAAATATTATGTATCAGGGACCCCCCAGAAGCAAATATTTGAGTTACAAATGTTCACTCTAAAAAAATATATATATATCGTCACTGTCTGCCAAAACCTCCTAACTCCATTTTTGAGGTTTTTGATTTTTTTTTTTTTTGCATAAATCAGGGCTATTGAACACCCTTTACATCTGAGTGTTGGTTAAAATAATATTGAACCAAAGAAAAGTAGTAAAAAGCCCTTCGGTCAAAACCTCAGTCCTAACTCCACTTGAGCTCATTTTCCCGGAAATGAACATTTTCGGCCCAACAGCAGAGATAGGCCTATATATATTCAAAGATTTGCACAAATGTCCATGATAAAAAAAAGAATTATAATAATAAAATAAAAAAATAAAAGAATTGCAGATCTACAAGCTCACATCATGATTACCATCAAACTCAAACGAATCCCTCCCCACAAATACCTGCACAGCACAAACGCACACACACACACATACGCACGCACGCACGCACGCACGCACGCACGCACGCACGCACGCACGCACGCACGCACGCACACACACAGTGTCTATTATTGTATAACGACACATTTTGTTATCAACCTTATATGCACCCAACAGTAAATAATAATAATAATAATAAAAATTGCAATTTATAATGTCATTTATGAGACGGCCTTTATCCAGAGACTTAATATAGACAAGGTAAACATAGAACGCAGACAGTGTAGTGTCTCAACTATAGGATCCTAGAATGCAGAGAGACAGTGTTGTGTCTCAACTATAGGATCCTAGAACGCGGAGAGACAGCGTAGCGTCTCAGTAAACTATAGGATCAT
>NC_137810.1:83935946-83940946 GCF_963921795.1 Nannobrachium achirus
AATATATCTATATTAAAAATATTCAACCATTATCAAAGACAGCAGAACTACAAGCTCATCTCTCTCTGTAAGATAGCAGATCTACAAGCTCATCTCTCTCTGTCTCAGTTTCGCTTTGTGTCTTTCAGAAGTCTCTTCATTTCCTCCAGGACGTGACGAGCCTCCGCACGAACCGTCTCCCACGCACACACACTGTGACCCTGCACACACACACACACACACACACACACACACACACACACACACACACACACACACACACACACACACACACAGAGTTAGTGATATTTGTACTGTACTGTACTGTACTGTACTGTACTGTACTGTACTGTACTGTACTGTACATGACCCAAATGCATTTGGGTCTCCATCCGGAATCAATGGGGGTACATTTACTGTAATCAAATTATTGGCAGAGGAATGCGACAAAAAACTAAAATATTATTGAACTCTAGTCTCCATGGGGTGAGTAAACAATAGGGGGGAAAAAACATTTTTGGGGTGAACTACTCCTTTAATACATAATAATAACCTTCTGTGAGTTAATAATGATACTACAACTACTACTACTAATAATAATATGGACCTGCTGTATAAGGAAACTCTTCAGCTGATCAGTGTAAAGCTTCAGTCCTGGATTCATCCTTCCTGTTGCCTGTGAATGAAACAAAAAAAGTAATGTAACTTAATATGTTAATGCAATGTTATTTCTAATTATGTTGATATAATGTTTGTTAACACATTCAGGACATGTACTGTAAGCCTATGTAAGTTTTACCAAATCCATGGCTTGAGTGCCAGATACTTATGTTGGAGCTTGGCTCCTTCCAGGAGCACAGCTCAATAATAAACAATTACACAATTAATTGTGGGCTCGCTGAAAGGCGAGACCAGAATGTTATACCACATCTTTATTGTGACCGTCAGGTCGCAGTTACTATGAAAACCTCCACCGGCTGTCTGTCTGTCTGTCAGTCAGTCAGTCAGTCAGTCAGTCAGTCAGTCACGTCAGTCAGTCAGTCAGTCAGTCAGTCAGTCAGTCAGTCAGTCAGTCAGTCAGTCAGTCAGTCACGTCACGTCACGTCACGTCACGTCACGTCACACTTTGTCACGTCACGTCACGTCACGTCACACTTTTCTCCTATCATATCTCCGCCCACCGTTGCCCATATATCCATCCCAAACTTTGCACACACACACTCCTTGGCTGCCAAACCACAAACTCCCCTCATTTCTCACAAGGCCCTCTTCTAGTGCCACCATGAGGCTGATTCTTGCAAAACACATTTTGCTCCTACAGATTTTGCCCTAAGATCATGCAAAGCGGTACACAGTATACAGTCCTGTCACCAATATGGATCAGGGCCATTTAGTGCCACCATCAGGCCCGATTTAAAAAAAAAAAACATTTGGACCTATTTGTGTATAGATGTGAGCTGCGGGTCGCTTATCTCCAGGGAGTCTTACTGGTAGGTCAAGTTTGTTCTCCTTAAAGAAATGACCGACAGTACAAAGACAAGTCCTTTAGCCAATGAGGAGCAGCGTTATTGGTGACATCACCACCAACAAGTGTGACCTGATATAAATGACACCAACAACACCAACATGGAATCTTTTGTAGGCCTAGAATGTTCTCCCAAATCTTCAGATACTAAAGTATATAAAGTATATAAAATGTAAGAGTCTCAGGAGTTGGAGTGACGTTGAGCAGATTTTTATGCCCATATATGTTGGAGTGCCTGTTCGGTAGATCTTTGTGCCCATACATGGTGTTCCATGTGAGCCCACACTGTTTCGTAGGAACAGTATTTCTAGTTAACTTGTTTGTAAACCCTGAAAAGGGTGACGGCTCTGCTAAAAGAATATATTATACATAATAGTATTGTGTTATCTACCTGTGTGACGTCTACACATGGCTGCAGGTTTCGTATTTGGCGGGAAAGCAGGTTTTTGAACAAGTCGACTTTGTCTCGTTGCCATGACGATGGAGCTGTTGACATGTTGCCACGGAAATGCTCTGCTACAGCCTGCACCGTTCCCATGGCGACGGTCGTCAAGGAGTCAGACTGAGGAGAGGAGAGGAGAGGAGAGGAGAGGAGAGGAGAGGAGAGGAGGAGAGAGGAGAGGAGAGGAGAGGAGGAGAGAGGAGAGGAGAGGAGAGGGGAGGAGAGGAGAGGAGAGGAGAGGAGAGGAGAGGAGAGGAGAGGAGAGGAGGAGAGGAGAGGAGAGGAGGAGAGGAGAGGAGAGGAGAGGAGAGGAGAGGAGGAGAGGAGAGGAGAGGAGAGGAGAGGAGAGGAGAGGAGAGGAGAGGAGAGGAGAGGAGAGGAGAGGAGAGGAGAGTTATTAAGCAGTGGTGAAAAAAAGTACTCACATTTTTTACATTAGTAAAAGTATCAATACTGCAATGTAGAAATACTCTGTTACATGTTTAATAATATTATAATGTATATCTGCAAAGCTACTAAAGTTTTCAAACAAATGTAGTGGAGTAAAAGTACAATATTTGGATCCGATATGTAGTGGAGTTGAAGTAAAAGTTATAAGTATAGAAATTTGGAAATAATCAAGTAAAGTCCAAACACCTAGGTTTTAGTTAAGTACAGTACTTGCACTTGTAAAGTACTTGTAAATGCACTTGGTTACTTGGCAGTCACTCTGGATAAAGAGTGTCTGATAAATGACTATATTGTAGGTCAGACATGAAGCAGGGACCCCCATAACCTGTTCAGAGATTACATATATTTTCATTGTTTGACAGCACAATCATCAGATTCATGTCAATTTGTGTTTCCAGATATTTAATCACTTGAACCTTCATTACATAATAAACTTGACCTTTCACTCTTCTCTTTTTCCCCTCTACACCAAAGCTCTTTGCCAAAAATAGCCGATCTACAAGCTATGTAGATCTGCTATTTTTGGCTAAAGTTCTCAGAGTATGGACGCTTATAGGGTTCAAGTGGTTGATATAAAAAAAGGAGGAAAAAGAGTATGGACGCCATAGGGTTCAAGTGGTTGATATAAAAAAAGGAGGAAAAAAAGACAACAATTCGGAGGACCCCCTGTAGTAACTCTGAGGACCCCCTAGGGGTCCAGGACCCCCTGTTGAAGACGCCTGTTATAAGTTTAGGGCAGAGGGAACTCAAACTGCGTGCGTAGGTGCGTGCCTGTGTGTGTGTGTGTGTGTGTGTGTGTGTGTGTGTGTGTGTGTGTGTGTGTGTGTGTGTGTGTGTGTGTGTGTATCTTACCGTGTTGTTCTCATACAGGTGTTTTGGGTAGAATCGTGTTCTCCCATTGGTCACGCAGCTGACTGGAAAATGAGCCGACTGAGACAGACAGACAGACAGACAGACAGACAGACAGACAGACAGACAGACAGATGCATAATTAATAATTAATGTGTGTAGACCGATTAGGATTAGTTGTGTGAAATTGCAACATTTTACTCAAATAGAATTCATTTCAACATCATTCGTTTGTTCGTTCGTTCGTTCGTTCGTTCGTTCATTCATTCATTCATTCATTCATTCATTCGGTCATGCTTTCATTAGTCCCACCCTAATTTACAGTACAGAATAAGACAGAATAAAGCCATAATAAGAAATAATGTGTTTGTAATTAAAAATAATGAAATCTAATTTCATTAGACAGAAACAAACACAGTTATATTTTAATTATCTCTACATTATGTTCTAATTAGAAATCGAATAAGGGCTCGAACACACTGCCCGACTTTATGAGCCGATTGTGCTGTCGCCGACCATTTTTGACGCTCGCCGACAAAAACGCTGAGGTTTTGCTCATTTTGTGTGAAAAGCACTGCGAGAAGATCTGGCTGCGACTATAGCGCTCGGCGATTTCTTCCAGAGCGTTTCTAGATATCTAGCAATTGATATTTGGCTCTGTCACAAACTGGACATAGCCTGCAGTATGAAAGAGGTTGCGCACCCTTGAGAAGATCTGTGTTAAATGATTAGAACATGATGTAGGGGTAGGCCTAATTAAGGTATAACTGTGTTTGTTTCTGTCTAGTGAAAACATATTATTTCTAATTACAAACACATTATTTCTTGTTATGGCTTTATTCTGTCTTATTCTGTACTGTAAATTATGGACCCTTTCAATCTCTCATTCTTTCGTCCATTCAGTAATAATTCTCACCATTTCATGATCCAGCAGTCGGATACACCTGTCGTTGACATCAACCAATCGGACACGGCTCCATTGTTGGCACGGCCAATCAGACGCTAGGGCGGAGTTGGGAAAAGTCAGAGACAGCAGAACCAACACTAAAGTCATTCTGACCGAGAGATCCTCCATTTAGACTGGGTTTATACTGGAATTATACTAAATTATACTGGATTTATTCTCGATTTATACTCGATGAATACTTGATTAGTAGATCCTCTATGCCACCTATGCCCGCTCAACAGATGCCAACTAGCTGTCAGTCTGCCTTTTTAAAGCTGGTGTCTAAACCACAGACTTCCAGCGAGGTTGAAACAACATGAAAACCACTTTTCATTTTCATTCTAAACATTACAGAATTCCATTCATTTGATACATTTTCGATTGTAGAGTGAATTTAACATGTAAATCGAGGGACGTGAGTTGTTTTTAGGTCTTGTACTGAGACCCAGAACTAAGCTATTTCTGGAAACCCTTGGGTCTGATTATATGGAAACTTAAGCAGAACTTGGTCGCAGAACTTCAAGGGTTCTTGAAAGTTCTTGGTTCTGGAAAGTTCTGGTTCTAGGTCTGGTTGGGCCCTGTAGTGGAAAAGGGGCTTAAGGGAGTTCATCCCCACACTCTCAGCTTTCAAAGGCAGGGGCCATCACCATGCTTGCTTGTGGAGTGAGGGGCCTATTTTTTGTCCATGCCTTTACTTAAACTCTTTTGCCATTTTGTAACTATTTTGAAATAAATAAATAAACATTTTTTTTTAAATGTTTCAAATAGATGATCTACAAGCTCACAATGTGTCAATGTAGATTGGTTAT